>NW_017295960.1:2081495-2117798 GCF_001594075.2 Trachymyrmex cornetzi
TCACATTATTTAACAAAATATATGTGTATCATTTCATTGTCAAAGTTGATTATATTGTATCACTGCATTGAGATAGTTTATATAAAGCAGCTTTTAATATGCACTGATCCAGTGTAGTGTAAGTGATCGAATTCACCACTAATTTCTGCCGTTTTTCGTCTCCAAAATTGATTTGTTTCGAAGGAAAGATGAATGAATACCTTAATCAAAGTAATTTCCTCCATTTTCTATCTTTATTACTAATTAATAATACTTTATTAATAATACTTTGATTAAGGTATTTCCCTCCGAAACAAATCAATTTTGGAGACGAAAAACGGCAGGAATTAAGTTTAACACCTAATATATGAGCCTCTTATATTTGCTAGCGATACTATTGATTATTTGTTACATTGACAAATTAATTTGCAATCGCAACAAATCGATTGTTTTTTTAACAAATATCACATTTGCTTTCCCTTGATTTGTTCCTATAACAAAATCTTTTCTCTCAGTGTGTATATACAGAGATTCTTACGTATGTGATATAATTTTTCTAAAAATTGCCTTTGTGTACATGTTGTAATTCGGCATATTTCTATCTTAGTTGACCGCTTAGACAATAATCCTTCCAATTATTTTATCAGGACGTACAAAATCTAACCGTAAAAATCGTAAAGATTATTACGTGTATATAAGCGCGCACAGATTTGCACTGTTGACGAGTATAACTCGTTGCGAGTTTTCTCTGTTAAAGCCATATGTATGCGCGCGTGTATCGGTCTTATAACCAATTAATCGCGAGAGCTCCGACGACACACACGGTAAATTATTCATCGCGCGTCGCGCGACATTAGCCTTCTTCATCTGTAACCGTTGCATCACACACCGTGGCGTCGCAACCGCGCTTAATTTTATCGCGCTCGCGTATTCGCTCGTTTGTCAAATTATCTCTTTCGCGCTGCTTCAATTATATCCTCTGGCGGTGATAAGCACGGAATTGCATTTACGCGCACGATGGAGCCGCGACACACGCGGAGAACACGACAAGCCGTGTGTGTACACACAATCGCGTTATGTCAAGCCGCATCTCCTGTCAGGCATCATTGGCATTAACGGCTGTGCCCTTCGTGCGTAACGCTGACGTTTTGCAAAGTTAATTATTAACGAGTGAAGGACTTTCTTGCTTGTATGTCTCTCAATCATTCCTACCTTTCTCTCTTCAGAGAGAAGCATCATTCGTATAAATGCTCGGACACTCGAATTCTTCGCGATTAACTGCGAATCGATTTGAAAATATTAAGTGTTTTATTCTGGAAAGTCGTATATAAATAGTAAGACTAATAATAAGACTCGTGTAATAAATAAGGAATACGTATTTTTTTTTATAAATGCTTAATCGTGCAAATTTTTTATTTTAAAAAATAAAAAATTAAAAAAATTTTTAAACTATTATAAAATATTTTGAAGCCATTCAACTTTTATTTAAAACATTTTTTTTTTATATTTTTGACGGTTAACCGATATTCACGTAGAGAGAAAGAAACCGATTTTTTTCAAACGAGGGTTTCATCCCTTAACGTGTAATCGGACGCTTATAAAAAAATACATATTTCTTATTTTTATCTTTATTATAATGTTTATCCGAAGTTTATTAAAATCGGAAGAGGAACATTCGATTGTGTTTCCTTGTTGGTATTCTTCTGGAAAATTTTTCGAATATCATACGGCAATTATATTAATTATAATGCAGTAGTGATAATGCAGTCAATTTTTTAATGAGAAACATATACATTAAAAATGTATTGACTTATTATTTACAGCTATTTATGGTGACCTGTTAAATCGTTATTTTGTAGGGATCTATATAAGATACCTTTATTTCTTATTCTCTACAGATATTTTCTCCTTTACTGTCTCAGTATGCATGCTTGACGGTTCTGAAAGACACTTGCTTCCTCGTCAAAAAGTGGCAATATAAATGATATAAACTGACATCCATACTGGATCGGATTCTCATACATCTATCCATTTTATATAGCTCACTGCTTATGTTTCATTGCTACATTTCGTTTACGTGTCGTTCTTATCTTCGCATTTATGACTGAGGATTTATTCGCGGTGCCTCGGTCTGGTAAGAAAGTATTTTTCTTTGCCAGATCGTCTTATAAGTCTCATTTTTACCGTTAAGCCGTCCATGGCGCATGCAAGACGGAAAAGGACGGCGATAGGATGCGACCGGTGGTGAGAATAATGTATATACACCTGGGGAGGAAGGGTAATGGAGAGAAGCGGATGGCCCTGGATATAGGGTGTAGGGACGTAGGGTGAGGGGTGGCGTGCGGAGCTTTTCCTTTGCGCAAAGCGAAATAAATGTCACTCGTAGAGCTGTGCAACACCGTTTCACCGTTGGTGGAAACCTGAGCGCCCGAACAGCATCAGTCGCTTAACTGCATGTTCGAGAAGGATAAGGTGGATAAGGTGGCGGCGAGAAATAGAGAGGGCGGTCGTAGGGGGACAAAAAATGTAGCGATAGAGAAAGAGAGAGAGAGAGAGAGGGGGGGGGGGGGGGGAAATCGATGCCCTCCTGGCCTTTTGTAAACAGCAGATAGAAACCGTGACACGGTATCGATCAGGATGTGTGATATGTCGAAAACGAGCGAGTCGGGCGAAATGGCACGTAAGCAATGACGGTAACGGGAGCGCGCGTTTCAGGAACCGCGTTTCGTGAGACGCCATGATGATACAATCTTTGAAGGGATGGAAAACATTTTTTTATATCAGACTTTTTCACCTAACAAAAATGTGGGCAGAAGTGGTGCTTGAAGCAATACGTTCGAGTGTACCTTTTTGTTTGCGAAAAATGTTTGACTCGCACTTTTCGAATTCATTCGTTTCGCGATTGTTGAACGTGGACGGTAATCGTGTTAAAAACAATTATCAAGTTTTACGTACAGAATGCTGTGACAGTAAAGTAACAAATATTTTTTTATTGTTATATAACTGTATTCATATTTCTTTATTATGGTATATATTTTTTTTACATTTTTTTATTTTTCTTTATTATACATGTTATAAAGGAAAATATTTTTCATTTTATAGTCACATCTTCTAAAAATTGTCGAAATAGAAAAGTATTAAAAAAAATATTTTTTAAAATACTTTTCTGCACTGAAGATTTTTAAAGGTACTTTAAAACTATACGTGTGTACGCGCGCGTGTGTATACAAACTAGAAAGAATAACCGGTGGAAGTAAACGACAATCACGCGTGGCCTTTCTAGTAAACAACCATTCCTCCCTTCAAAATTTTATACACCTTGCACGAATGTGGCGAGCTTTCCCAGAGCTTTTTCAGCTCTGGTAATGTCACATACATACAGAACGCGTGCCACGGTACTCGCCGATGCATGCATATGTATATGTACTCGTACGTTGCAGCAAAGAGCGTATATATGTGGCTCTTTGGCCGTGAACGATTCAGGGGGCCAGTCCAGAATATCTTCCCTCGACTTATACGTGTTTCGAATGAGAAAAGGGAGCGACAGGACGGTCCAGTGCGCGCAAAGTTGTACTGGGGAAAAAGCGATAGACTGAGAACGACTTCGCGTGTCTACAGACGAATAATTCACGAAACTCGATTTCTTATCTGTCTTTCTCACCGCCGCGGTCGTGACGCACGCGATACTTAAAAAAAAAAACACGAGAATACGAAGAAAAAAAAATCGCGTAGGCGACATGTCGGCACCCCTAAACTTCTCGAATAAATAATTCATAGGCAGGTGAATATCGATCACCTCGTATAAATAATGCTTCAGCGTTCTTTTTTTCTAATCAAAAAGAGAAAACGTACTTTTGTAAAATATTTCTTTTCATACCGATGATACATCGATATCCATACTGATGTTCACGTTAAAAGTGTCTGCAATATTCGTAACATAGTTACTTTAGTGCAGTGAAAACTCGATTTATGAAACAGGTGTTTTGCCATGTTCTGGAATTCGTTTTACAAGACAGAATGTGTAAATACCGGTAAACATAGCTTGGATTACCTGAAATTATCCAACGATGTTTACAACGGTATTGTTACGAGCGATTGTAGTGCACGTTGAATGACGTTTATATAATTGTTACCCGGCAACGAATTAACTAACCGATACGTAAATTGTATTGTAGAAATGTCAGCCAGACTCTGTAATGAATTGAATGTATATATAATCTGAAATCTGTATAATCGAAAATACATTTTGTTATCTTGCTAAATAGTTTCGTCTCGTTTAACATAAATGATAGCTTAACGGTTAAATTTTTTTAAATATAAAGCAGATTTCGTGTAATAGAATAATGTAAAAACAATGCAATCGTGATAGAAAATGGATAACGGCAGATTAAAATAATTAAAGAATAAAATTAAAGAACAAAAAAAGAGATCAATAACAAGATGTAGTTTAAAACATGCAATTAGCAGTTAAAAAAGAATGTACGCGTAATTATAACGAAAGGTAACAAAGTAAATAAAGTGAAAATATGTGGAAAGAGAAAACAAGAATGCTTTCAGACGGCAATTTTGTAAATTCTTAATTTGCAGAAAGTGCACTGCGCGATCAAATGGGAATGCAATGAAATTATTTCACTAAAAAATACGTCGAAAGCTAAGATGAAAGGAACTTTTCGCCGTATTAATATAAATGACTGCCATTGGAAGTTAACCGTTGCCGGTGTTTACAATGCTTTTTTTAATGTCGGCCGGAGAATTAAACGTTTCATCGGAGAGGTCTTTGATCCGCTATTTTTAATAAAGCAACGCGTTTTATTCCAGTATATACGTATATACTACTTTCGCCCATTCAAGTTTCCTCGCAACTCCTTCATTTGCTCTCGTTGGATCGTAAGAAATGTCCCCTCAGATATTTTTATTTATCCTGCTTTGTCTTTTCTTCCTCATTCTTTGCGTATCACGCCGTAAATTCGTACGATGCCTGGAGAGATGCTTTTTGCAAGACGTGAGCTTTTTTCTAATACGAGCCTAAGAATGACACGATTCTTTCCGCGTCATCAGCTATTCGAAACTACCCTAAGACGTAAAGGCTATGGCACAGAACGAGATGTAACGGGACGTAACTTTCGTAGTCGTAACGTAAGGTAAGACAGAGAAAAACGTAGCTATCTTACCTTACGTTACGACTACGAAAGTTACGTCTCGTTACATCTTGTTCTCTGCCATAGCCCTAAATATGAATAACCGCATTCATGTCATGAAGTGTATAAAAGTTGCGGTTATATCGCATAGCGATCTGTAGGCATTTATACCAATTTAATTATTCATTATCTTTTTAGAAAAAGTCACGCACAAATGCTTACACACACATTTTTTGAAATATATTAAATATTATTTGCAAATATTTGCAATATTGTATTTCTCATTAAATCTAATAATAATAAATCTAATAATAATAAATAGATAAATAGATAAATAGAAATTGTGTCTTTTTATATAGTTAGAATAAAAGATTATCTACAAAACAATTAAAAATTTTCTGTTTGTTTAATAATAAATAATAACAGTAAAAACAATAATAATAAGAATAATGTCTGAATATTTGTTAAATACAGTTTGTGCTTTGAAATTCTATCGCATTATTGCTTATTTTTGAATTTTATTTCGTTGACTGCCGTAAAATTTTTGACTGCGTTTATTTTACTATTTAACTCCATTGGATCTGAATAAAGTTTTAATTTTGATTCACAGTTATTAAGAACTTATTCATATTACGATTAATATCTAGCAGTCAAAATTTGTAATTAACTACTGCAAACGACTAATATTTCCATACAATTTAACAATGTACTTTTATCTGCACGGATTTATAGAACACATGAATTATCGACTAAGCCGATACAGTAAATTATTTTCTTAAATACTTTTATATGCTACTTATTGTAATATTGGACACATGACTGTTAATTTATGTTATAATTCAAATTTTAAGTTTATTTTAACATTGATAATGACCTGTTCGGCGTCGAAACGTTTATGATCGAATATTAAAAGTTATTGTTTGGCTCATAGCCCTTCTACATTATTATTATCAATAATAACAATAATTGACAATAATCTCGATTTTCTTCCGACCATACATGATATATAAAGCTACATTAATTTGTTTCATCATGTTGTTTGCTTTTGCAAAATTTGTTGTTTTTATTATCGCAAATGGCATCCTTGAATATTTAAAGATACTAAGAAATATCGTTATCATTTCATAGGAGAGAGTCACCATAGCTACATTATTAAAATGTAAACGAAGAATTTGCGCCCACCTTAAGAGAACATGCGGACGTGTTTTTAGTGTCGTTTTATTAAAAAACAGGTGCAATACTAGAGGTTGCATTACGCGTATCCCAATAGTCTCTTTCGTGAAATAATCATGTACACGGAAACACTTCCAGGTGAATAGTTGAGAAGGACGAGTTTCAAATGGTTATCGTATGCATGCGAACAGCATTTATTTTCCAGTCGTTTGCATATTGTTATTTCAAAGTAGAAAAACATGTTACAGTTTTGCAACGATTAATAAAACGTAACTTCGGATTGATAATATCATCTTGAATGAGCTAAACCTGAATATCACAAATGCTTGAGCTTAATTTTCTCTTTCACATATCTTTTCAGCATGTTAGCATATCTATAGATAGCAAGATAAAAAAAATTTAAGTAACAAAATGAAACAATTATTTTTGTCTTTCAATATAATTCTTCTTTATATTTCTATATATTTTTTTAGAACAATAAATTAATTTTTCTATAAAAATTCATTAAAAAATATTTTGAATTTTTGTTCTTAAAATGTTATAACACCGAGATCACTTCTTCATCGCTCGCTTTACATCTCCAATTTTTTGTTCCTCTAGCGATTATTTTTTATTTTCAAAATTGAAATCCGATTTGCGTGAAAACAATTTACTAGTAATAAAGAAATTATTTCCACAGTGTTAAACTATGACAAAAATTCAGAATATATTTTAGGTGTACAGAAAAATTTATTTATCATTATACAAAAATGTATTGAAATAACGATTATATTAAAAAATAAAAAAAATAATTTTCCATTTTATCATCGTTTTTTTATATCCTTGAGCTGAAAGTTCTTGGGACTTATTATATATGTGCATATTGAATACTTTAATCAAGAAAATATTTAATTATCATTATATTGTTTATTATTTTTTTCCTGGCGAATAATCTATGGTACCAAGCCAATCATACATTTTAATAAATTTCCTTAACATTTCAAAATATCTTATTTTTCTCTCGACTTCGTTAATTGACGGAATTCGTTCGAATTTCTGCAAGCGTTGAAAATCGATCAGACATATCTGCCGTGATATCGACGCGCTGTCGACTCTAATTTTATCCGATAAATGCATTTCATTCTCTCTGTACAAACGATGGAAGGTTAAAGACCTTTTCTCTGACAATTATTTTCACGAACCTGTTACGCTCGATGCCCGTAAGTCTGTCCATGACAGGATAACTTCGCTATTTGGTGATAATAGCGGCCGACCGGGAAACAAACGAGAAATCGATTTGAATTATTAAGGTAGAGGAAATATGACGACGACATGGGTATCGATAGAGTAAAGCGAAATACAATTATGTCCGTTTACCGGTATGGGATCGGGAAAATACCGTTACGCGCGCGTAATTAACGACGCAGATTGATTCTGCGTTTATACGCGCTTTTGCGTGAATATGCGGGAGAAACACACAATCATCTCCATGAAAAACACACGTGCACGTGCGTTTACAAAATAGGCGCATCCGGGCGTGAGAATTTACCGGCTTGATGTCGCTCGTTAACGATCGCTCGAGATTTGTACGCGCGATTTTCACCGATGATCCATTTGACCCGCGGCGTGGATTATCGTCGACGGTGTCTCTGCCACGTATTTTCACCGTCACCGGTATATACGAGCGTAATGAACGTGGACGTGTGCAACGAGGAAGATTGATTTGACGGATATGACGACTTAGTAATACGCCCGTGTCCACGATGGCCGTTTTATTAAAAGCCCGGCGCAGGTGTAAAACTAGACTTATCTACCACGAGAAGAATTTGCACATCAAGGCTAATATCATTTTAACGCTGCTCGTTTCTTACGCGTATAAAAATGATATTCTATGTTGTAGATTGTCGCGTAAAATTTTCAATTTTTTCATAGCGTTACTTGATTGATATTAATCGCTAATAATAATAATCGTTATTATTATTTTAGTATAAATAATTATTACTATTATATGACATGTATTAATATTACATAACACATCGTTAATAATAGTAATAACAATTATTTCGACAGAGAAATAATAATTAGAAATAATATAATATTATTAACAGTTATTACAGTTCTATATAATATTATTTTTATCAAAATAATTATTATTGATATTAACGACTATATAATATCGATCGAATAATGCTATAAAAATATGCTATATAATATTATTTGCGTTTTACGGAAATTATGAGTGTGAGAAAAATAGTCTTTATTGCATTTTTTATTACAATATGCGAAATAATTAGTAAGTATAAATAGGAAATCGTATAGGAGACTTTTGAGACATTTATAGAGCGAAATACAGTATGATTAGTAAAATGCATTTTTTCCCTTTTTTTTTAATACGCTATCTATGGAAAAATATAAGTCGAGAAGCTCTACCTTTTCATCAAATCATTAAGAATTCAGTAGATAAGTCATTAGCTCGGAGAATTCCTTATTATGGTAATTCCCTAATCTATAATTTATACATACATCTGAGATCCAGAGAATTCAAACTAGTTACAGTTTATATATGGTAATTTTCTGAATAACGCCGCCGAGACGGCGCGCATGTTTTATTTTTAAGATAATTACGATGATAGAAAAATAATAATATCGATTTTCTAACTAAAAATTACAATGCAAATATAATAAAATTTGTAGAGAGGTCAAACAAACGAGCAATTAATTAGGTCAAAGATTAAAACCAGTTATTCATTAACGTATTAATGTACAATCCATCGAACGTTTCGATTATACTAATAAGTCTTCTTCAGCCAAATTACAATAGAAAAATTTCGTCAACATTTTTGGTAGCCGATTACGCTCGCGTTTCTCCAAAACAAGCAGAGGGACAGACGTAATTTTATTACATCGCGAGAAGAATCCTAGATAAATGGATCAATGCCAATCGAACTCGAGAGCGTTCTCGTTTCGCAAAGCGCGAAAGAAAAATTCATTTTCGGACGAACGTTTGTCATCGGAACCGTTGATGCGCTGGGAGCAGTTGCGGAATTAGCTTTGTGATGCACTCGCGAGCGCACTATTGCATTCCGGTCATAGCAGGCGAGGCGTGCACTACTACGAATGCGACGTATGCATTGGAAGGGTAGGAAGAATAGCGCGGTCGATGGTCCTGTCAAAAGGTCGCAATTCTGCAGATACTAAAACCATCGTCCCCCTCAAAACCGAGCACGGTCATCCCTGTCTTCGCAGCCGCACCGGAAAGGTCGCGCGCGTACGAAAACTAGCTTCGTTCCGGACTTTGCCAAACTAGTTTACGTGGAAGTCTGTCGGACGAGTGCATATTGTCGCGCTTAATAACTTCTGCATAATTTACCAACGAGGGGGAGAGAGAGAGAGAGAAAGGGAGAAAAGAGACATCGTCGATGGCGTGGAAACGCTGGTACCGCTTGGGTCAACGGATGCCATCGTCGGTGTGATCAACCGCCCTCGTCGAGAATCCCGAAAGTCGACCTTTCGCGATGGTGACGGGGCGTTACACAACGTAACGCCCGTACGACCGCGTAAATTAACTTTAAGCACGGTTTCGAGATCCTGAGTTTGTAATTCGAGTTACGGCACGCTTTGCATTTTAAGTACCACGCCCGTACGGGGCTATCGTCGAAACGACTCGGTCGCGATTATTTCCAAGCAGGAGTAAGTATTTTTCGTATCCACACTGTTGTTGGAATTTCCCCGGATTGCCGAGGAATATCATGGGTCACGTTCAGAAAATTTTAATTAACATATAGTGTTCACGCGATTTTGCTTATCTTTCGAACTTCGCGATTCCGCTGAGATCTGTCAATAGATGGATGTTTTGTCATTTTCGCCTCATGTTTAAAAAATAGAGTTTGTTGTTACGAATATACGATTTAAATATACGATATAAATATGTAAACCATATGAGATCTTATCTTAAATTGTAAAATCAGATGCGACATTATACTTTTTGTATACATTGTATTAATAAAGATTAAAAGATTAAAATTAGAGGGAAGTAGCTTAACTCTTCCCTTTCTTTTGCCGACCAAAATTTTATTTTAAGATAATTTTCGTATCTTGTTGTTTGACAAAAAAACAACAATTTTCAAACATTTCTTTTTATTTTTATAAAAAAAAAAACATTTAAATGGAAACATAATTAACATAAATTAATTGGAAATGCATTAATGTTAGAGTTAACAAATTCTCGGCGGCAAAAGGATTAAATTTGTCCAAATTATCGCGAGACGCCTTCTCCTCTTCGTCGTTTCGCTAAATCAGACGGAGAAAAGAAACGAAAAAAAACAAGTGCTAAAACTATAAATCATCATTTAAAAAAAACACGTATTCATTGTATCCGTGTCTCGTAGTCGGTTAATTTTGTTGTTAAGAGAAATTACTGCGACGTGAGTACTGCGAGTAAATGGAAGTAACGAAGCCAAAGCTCCAGATTTAAAAAAGTAGCGCAAACAACCGCCATAACCGTTTGACCTAATAACCTATTACATTAAAGAAATATTGATGAATTACTTATTGAATGACAGAGGGTGCAGTCCATTTAGTGACACAAGTCGACACAAACATTCTATTTTTCTTGATATTCAAAGAGTAACAAAAAGAGAAAGATTTATGTCGACTTGTGTCACGAAATGGAAAGCGTCCACTAATTAGGTAAAAAATGACAGTCGAAAAAGAGAAGGCAGTCAATAAGGAAACGCGATTGTCGACATTCTCAGATAAAAGGAGAACTTGTGCTACTCTTATTAATATCTGAAGCTCCAAAAGAAGCGGTCTCTGTCTTTCATTTTTCGATTTGGACAGACTTGGATAAAACTTTTCGTTCGTACATCATCATATTTCGACTTACAGGTGACGATTAGGTGAGCGCTGGCGCGAATTGGCTTGATCCGCAGATATCGTCCGACTTGACACTCGTACTCGCCGTCGTCGGTCAGAGACGCGTCGGTGATTTTCAGATTGAAAATACCAGAGCTCTGATCGCCGATCAATTTCAACCTGGGATGGCCCACGATTTCGCCGTCTGTAACATCAATTCAGGATCGTTATGCATTGAGTTATATCATTATGTGTTCGCAAGCAGCAATCGATTGATGGAAATTAGATAATTGGTTAACATTTTCTACCTCCTGACTAAGTGTTGTAATTCATGATCGCGCAGATACGCGGCTAATACATCGGCTTTAATTTTAGCTCTGTTTATTAGCGCTTATTCGATCGGTATGCGAGTACTCTCGGCAAAACGATGCGATTACGGATAGGCGGAAACCGATGAGACCGCTGAGTAATTAACCACTCGCCGTTGATAGTCTCGCATTCGGACGAGGTTCTTTACACGCTTAAATAATAAATCCACAATGTTACTACGTTCTTTAAGTAAGGTCGTAAAAGTTGTAGATACCTATATGTAAAGTGTATAAAAAGAAGAGAGATAAATTCCAAAATTTTCTTGTCATCTTAATTCGGTATTTTATCCGTGTTAAATTTTTCTGTCTTGCAGGATCATTTAATTTTAAACATTCTGAAAACTATTAACAAATATTCAATAGTTTAATATAATATTTAGGCTAGTCGATAAATTGAAAAGGACTACTATCGAGAATATTAAAATATTTTACTCATAGGAAATTTTTATGAAGCAATTAGTGTGTCTGAAAATTAAATTAAAAGTTTCACATATTTTTAAAGTTTAATGAGATAAAAAATTCATTTGTATGTGTCTGATATTTTTTCTCTTATCTATAAAATTTTAGAAAAAATTGACTTTAATAAATTGAAATACTTTTCTAACACAATTTTAGTTAATATATCGAGCTTAAAATTTAATATGTAAAAAATAAACTTTACAATCACCTCGTGTACGTATTTGTGGACTGCGTATAATCGTAACGTATACAGCGTTGTAAATTCGTAAAAATAGAAAACAATGTGGATAACATTGGTTCTTGATTAGTGCGTTAATGTGTTTCCAAAAATTTCTGTGTAAAACAATCCCGCGTAGAGCGAAAACTCAATTTCCTATTGAAAATATAAGCAGCTTTTGTGCGTGGTTTTAATTGGTAGATTTAGACAGAAGCGGGTTTTCCCGCGGCGTTAATTGTACAAACACAGGATTACCTGTCTTTACCGAATTTAACAAGCACAGTTTACTCTGTATGCATTTTATCTTTGTTATTATCGAAACATTTATATTATATCAAACGACTTTCCGGATTATTCTCTTTTTAAGTGGATTTATCAGAGACCAATGTACGAATCGTACAGACAGATAAATTTCATTCTACAAACAAATATAACTTTAAATTTTTCTTAAATTGTGTACCACACATAATATTATAAAATTCACGTTTATAATCTACGTATTACATTTTGAAAATCTGATTTTAAACTCATGTTTTTTCTAAAGAAAATGTAATTAGTCGTCTTTATTATAATTTTCCAATACTTTCGTATTTCAAGATTTAAAGTGTTAATACCAGATAAAAAATGATCTAATCAATTTTCTCTGGGTAATTGGCGCTCAATTAAGGCGATTTAAAGGAAAATCAGAAAGTAACGATCCTTTTCTAGTACACACACAACGCTGTTCGATAAATCTTAAATTAGATTCCACTGGATTTCGAAATCTATAATTTTTGAAAAATAATAAATAATCAAACATAAAAATAACATTTTTCTAACTATTAATAATTCAACTATCAAAAATTTTTTTATCCATTCTGAATATCTCATAATTAAACATTTACTGTTGATATACATCGATATTTTCGTGGAAAAAAAATACTTCCTTGTGAAGCAGTGAATGGTCTCTCTAGAAAATGGCATTTGAAAAAGGAACAGTCACACGATAATACAACTTTATATTTCAATTTATTATACTCACTCTGCTGTATGACATAAGCAAATCCGTCTTTGACCCACTGGACGGTACCGACTCGGTTCCCCACCTCGCAAGAAATTGTCACCTCGCCGCCTTCCAGCACGGAGCTATTGCTCGGCCTGACCCGAAAGTATTGTCCCTCGCCTGTAACAGAAAGATAAAAATGATTTCGATTCGGAAGCTGCGCATCTTCGGAGGGACGATAAGCTCGCGCGTTTCCGCATGTCATCGTTTTGCGAACAGTTTTGCTCGCTCGACAGGATAAAGCAAAGTAGGGGCATGTGCCACAGACTATAAAATTACGTTTACACCACGTTTCTCTCTCCGTAGAAATTGTCTGCGTGAGATTTATGTTTATCTATGCACATGAAGAAACATTGTCAGTCGATGACTGATTTTGTGATGAATATTTCGATAAATATTTGATGGATCTTTCATCTTACAGTTAGATATAGGGGTGCTAAAAGCTAACAATTTCCTTATGTATACTCGTTTATGATTTTTTAGAAGGAAAAATAAGGAGCGGCCAATTAATGGCAAAAGGTATAAGTGTAAAAACGGATCCAGTTATAAATCCGTAACTTCAGAATCGATAACTGCGTGATGGCTAATAAGTGTGCGGTATCCAGCATTTATCGCGCGTGACGGCAAATCCACTTCCGATTCCGTCACTCGCTTGTAATACAAGACTTTACGTTCAGTTGCATCGATCGTCTTGGTTAATTAACTGTAATTGTATATTACACGGTCTTTTTTGCTCCGTAGCGCTGATTATCACCCGAGTTGGCGAAGAGTTTCATGTATCGACTGTGATACCCCACGTTGATGTAACCGTTCAAGTGCTTGTGCTAAATTTGCCGAGAACTGAACCATCTACCAGCCCGGTATAATTTCTCATTTTTTAGCAAACGATAGTGGGATCCTAATTGCTTCTTATTGAGCATCGTAAAGATGCAGCTCTATGCCAATGCAGATCGATTAGGCGCGCTAGCGGAGCAACGAGAGAGCACGATAATTATGCCGATAATGTCGGCGATCACGCAAACCGCCGCTAAGCCTCTCCGTTACCGCTGCTGGAAGAATCAGATGGGTTTGGTTTCGATACGATCGATAATCCCTGTGCCGCATGGTATTCCACGTCTGTACCGCATCACCGTGCACACGCACAAGATCGAACTGCGTTACGCATTTACACGCGGGTATTTGTCCCTTTGTTCCGTGCCGCCGCGTTAAAAGTAAATTCACACGTTTCGTGTCGATAGACGACTTGAAAACAATTATATAATTGCGCCAATGGTGTAAATAATAATTTGAGAAATTATGAGAATAAAAATCTAAGGGCATACAAAAGTCAATAATTAACCCTTACCGTACTAATATGGGTAACTAGTGACCGAGCAATTCCTGTTCGTGCAAGTTTCTTTGAATCTTTCGTTAATTATATGTTATATATATACTACATTTTATTATTTTCCAAAATAAAGAGTCAATATTTATTCTAGAAAGTTGAAAGTATGTTGGTGAATTTTTAGAGATTTTTCGAATTATTTTAAAGTGGTGAAAAAACGAAGAAATTTGAAGGGACCCTTGATGGTATGGATGAGGCACCAAATTGTAGATGGTACGGTAAGGGTTAATAAGACTTAAATATATACAAGACAGAAATCGTTCCTAGGTCGGCGGTTGTCTTTTGTAACGTTGACAGGTGATTAGTTTGATCATCTTTGCTTTCTTGATTATACAAGTGACTCATTTTATATAAAAGAATGTATTTAACACTTATTGGACACACGATGTAACTTTTTATCATATATATGACTTCTCCGTTGAATTGAAATTTTAACATTCAGCTGTATGGGAACGATTTCTGTCTGTCAACGTACGATCCATCCGAGATTGTTAACTGAACTTTTTTTAACCTTGGCTTTATTTTTTATTCGTCCATTTTGTGGTTTGCGGTTATAATTATAAAAAATCTGAAGATGGCTCGATCAAGAAGCCGAAACATGTAATGGAATTATTGTTAGATCATCGAGATATATTATTGTTATATCATCGAAACATTTGTAGGAATTTTATCAAGAAATTTTATTACTATTATATGTCTATATTTTATATTTAAGTCTTACTGATTATTGACTTTTATTTATGCCCTTAGATTTTTATTTTTATGTTTTAAGAGTCTTTATATACATATTTATTTTTGAGAAATTGGGATTATAATAATATACTTATAAAATCCAAGATATGAATATACTAATTTTGTTTCTTGATCGCTACGTGGTTACATTTCTCTCTCTCTCTCTCTCTTCTTTTATCAGCTTAAAAATATATATTCATATATTGTGAATATATATTCGTATATTTATTTTTACATATAAAACTATTAAATATGTATCTTTCAACAACTTTTCCATATGGCAGCTTATCATGAAAAATTGATACATATATTGCAACAAATGGAAGGATTGGTACAGGCTATGTAAAGTGATTTACAATTGAATTTGTATTGAAAACGGCATAGTTCACGGTTTTTTTTTTTGCTAAATTGGATCAACAATGCTTTTCAATGCCTCAACTCTCTACTCGTATTTGTCTGAAAGGGACATGCGTTTATCATTCACCATTGATACATGTTCTCGTGAATTTTGGGTTAGTTTTGCAAATGGTACACATCATAAATTATCGCTGTTAATTTCATTTCAGTGTGAAAATGTTGACTTTTTTTTATTAATTAGTTTTTATTATGAAATAAAAAATGAATAAAGCACGTTTCTGCGATTCTATAGGTTTTCATTCTATTGAACGTATTTTAATATCAACTTTACAATATCACAATAATAACGACGCATAGTAAATTTTTTATTTTGAAAATAAAACATTAAATAAATTAACACACATAGCAAATTTTTCCATAACAAAAATAGATTGTTGTTGATTTTAACGTGTACACGTCTTACGCGCGCGCGATGTTTCATGATAGTTATACAGCTTGTTGTCTGTCTGTTACAGCTGTTAAGAGCTAATTTTCTCGATTACGAGTTTCACACTTGCTATAAAATGGATTAAATTGCTTTCGTAGCCTAAATAAGCAATTTAATGCCGTTGTAAAACCTAATGTATCGTAATCAGTAGTGTCGGTCAAACAGGAACGAGTCCCTTGCGTTCCTCATGTCTGTATTTTTGAAAACACGATTAATTTTCATGAAATGGATTGCATTTGCTAGTGGATTTGCGATGACGCGCTTAAGCGAAAATTCATTCGTGCAATACGCATACGCACTTGGGATGATTCATCCAGGATGATCGTCCAGAGTGAACCGTGTAAATTGGGTTTCAAGCGGTCGCCTAGCCTGGTCTAAATTTACGCAATCCCGCCGTCCAAATGCAACGTCAATAAAATATAGGTGAGTCGACCAACCGAGGTCTAAACGCGATTCGACTGGCGTCGTTTAATTTTGTAGCACAGACCGACTCGTCGACACTCCGATTCGTCCAAAGGGATTCAATGATTGGGCGCGATTGTGGAGAACGGATTAAAACGACGCTGGCCATCCGCGGTCGGCGAACGAGAGTTCGAAAACAAACGAGCGACGAGAGATACGAAAATAAAGTTTATAATTGAGTCCACATCGCGGGTTCTGGCATTATCCGAATAAAAATTTCATTTAGGCAAAGGGTTTGGATAAGTGAAAAAAAAAATTAACTTTTATTTCCACCTACGGGATAAATGTTTCATTCGAATGGGAATTTATTTGAAGTTAAAATCTATCTGTGTGACTCTTTATGGGATTATAAAATATACTTTTGATCACATAACAGATTATTATTATTATTATTATTACAAATAATTTTTCATATTTTGTTTGATGGGTTAAAAAATTATTATTCAAATCTGTGAATAATTTTTCATTGAACACAGGTAGGAACAGCAGCAAAATTAAACGAGAAAGAGGACGAAATTAAATTTTTAGATTATACTCTAAGCACAAGCAATATATATAAATTTAATTAATTTTATTTAATTGAATTTATTTACTCAATATTTTAAAAGTTAGATTTTTACGTTTTCACAAAGCTTTGTTACCAAAAATCTTAAATCTTTTACAATGCTCGATTTTTCTTTTCTCTTCTAACAAAAAAAAAAAGCAAATACCGGTAAATCTTTCTGAACGTGCTGATGGAACATAAATCGTTAAAAATATCGTAGCGTTATAACTATTTTATACTGCCGCGAATGCATACAAAGCCGGATTTAACAGCCGGAAAGACGATAAATAATTGTCACGGCAGCAAACACAAGCTCCATGGACACGAAGAGCAAGCGTAACGTCGCGGCGTATATGTAACAGCGTTTCGGCCGATTGCTTAAGTAAAATTTATCTTAATACGCCAAAGCTTTCAGCGAGCTCTTAATTGACGCAGAGCGGAAATGCGCGTAATCGGCCTAGAACGAAATAAACATCTCAGGGTTGGAGAAAGAAGGAGAGGAAGAATAGGAGAAAGAATAAAAAGCAGCAGCAAATCTGCCGTATGAATTACGTGATTATCGGCTCCGCAACCTTTTTCTGTTCAGTCTGCATTGTGCTACACGCAACGCAGCTTTATGTATCACTGGTGCATTCTAATAAGAGTGCATTTTACATCGAAGCTGAAACAGCTTTCCGCGTATTTTCGCGTAAATTCGTCCTGGACAAAAAAATGTCGAGCCATCAGCTGTTTTTGAATTATAAATTATTGTTGGCGTCATCTGCATGCATGTGGCAGATTTTCAGGAATTAATTTTCAGAACGAATAAAAATTGATCATAAAACGCGATCTCATGTTTAATTTAATTTAAATAGCGATTATGTGCGTCTCGATGTGATTTTTTTTTCTTCGACTATTAGTATTCGCGAAAATACTCGACCGGCAAAATGATAGAAAATTTACCAGAAAATACGGAGTCGAAGAGATTTTTACGAAGGGGAAGGTCGACTGCAAATTGGCGGAAGGACGAGAGGAGGAAGTGCATGGCGGAATCCGGTATATACATATATATGCATCCGGTATACGTATGTATATACGGCTTAGACACCTCCTGGTTTGTTTATTTCAGCATGGGCCCGGATTAAAAAAAAAACCACGTTTCTGTTCTTATTTCAGCTACGCGAAAAGTGTGTCGCATAGTATAGACGCATGTCACCAGGCGTTCGCGTAAATTCCGCGATTAATCACCGCGCTGCCGATCAATTATTGAACGCGCTTTTTATCCGCACTGAAACATCGTTGCCGTTGGCTTTCGTACATATTTACCTTTCCACCGTATTATCGGGCAATTCTATGTAGATCTCACTTCCTTCGCGCGCTCTCGCCATTAGAATTTCAAGCGTGGATCCGACTGACGGAATTTTCGATAAAATCACTTCGCTGTCCTTCTTACCGGTTCTAAGACGAGAGATGGACCTGGCGTACTTCTTAAACCCTATTCATTGTTCGATCAGTTCGTCTTATCCGCTTAAATTTTAGTGGCGATGGAAAAGACTCGGTAACTCGTTGATTAAAAAAAAATTAAATTAAAATCTGTACTAGAGTATCTCAGCAGAAATTCAATTATTTTTTGCGAACATATTTTAACTACAATTTTGTTTTCAATTTTCTGATTATCAAAGACCCGATTGAAAAGAGGAATTAATTCAAAAAGTTCTGATGTTGCAAAAAGAGGAACCTTTATGCTTGATTGTATCAACACGAATTTGCTCGTGACAATCGTACTATCTAGTAGAAGCATTCATTTCTCAAGACTGTCGTTAGCTCGAAATATCCTCCGTGTTGTTCCGTTTATCTCCCGCCATCACCGGCTAAATATTAACGTCGTTGAATTTGCAGGCATAACAAATTCCGCATTTCGTGCTTTCTTGTCCCGATCGGGTGGATTCTGTCACCCGCAATGAAAAGGTAGCATAATGGCTTGGAAGAGGGGAGGGAAATGCAGAATCCCCCTCCCCTTCTTTCTGCCTCTCGTATTCTGTAGGGAGACGACGATCCTTCGCTTCTTCCACCACCTCCTCCTTTTCCTTCTTGCGCTCGAAAATGCAATTTCCAGCATTGCGACGACATCTAATTCAATCCGCGCCCATTTCTTCCCAGCTTTTGTGTCTGCCTTAAGTTTCAGTCTTAACGCAAATTTACACTTTCGACGATTTATCATGAATCATCTAAATCGAAAAAGATGAGCCGTAATGCGTAATGGTTCAGCAAAAAGCTAGTAGTTCCTGACGAAGGAAATGGGAGATTGTTTCTTCAAGCCCTTCATTTCGAATAAGAGAGATTCGATTTCATCGTATTGTGATCTTGACATTAAATTTTTTATTTATATATACGCATAAATCATATCCACATTAATTCATACGAAACACGATAACGATAATGAATATAATCTGAATATTTTATATCGTAATTAGAATGTTAGATTATCTAATAATAATCAGTATATCTGAATAATATATATTTTATCGTAAATATTTTACATCATAATCAGAATGTTAAATTACTTAACATATCTATGTCGTACACCGGAATTGCATAATCACCAAAAGTATGTCAATTTCAATTCCATGATTAAATATATATAATCGTTTATGGGTACAGAAAACGTTTCGTCCCGAAAGTCGTAAATTAAATCAAAATTAATTTGATTAGCAGGGCAAGATGACGTGGACCATTCAATTTCGGCGGAATTTTTCAAGTAAAAGTGTCGTTTGGTTGATGCATTCACTTTGGATAATTTTGGTCCAACGGTGATCGTTCGTGTTCAAGCGTGCAAACCCGCCTTTAGTCCGGTAGGAAAGAAGTCTTGCGAGGAGAAGAGTGAAAGAGTCGTGCCAAGCCTTATGTCCTTTTTGCCGTTTCATGCCATGCCGATTTCCCCCTCGTCGGCGATTTCATTCAACTCGGTCGCGGTGCATCGCACGAAGTGAGAACATTCGTTTACGCGACACAAAAGGAATCGGAGAGTCGACTACTCTTACGCTCGAGTGAGAGAGTAAAAGCATATAAGTTTTCTAAAAGACGACGTACGCTCTTCTGTCGTCCACCTCGTCGCGTAATGTATGGATTTCTCCTCTTTTTCGGACTGAGTCTTGCTGGATCGAAAGACGCGAGGCGAACTCGTGAGAAATTATTGGGAGCGTCAAGGCTCTGACCTCGAATTAAAGTACGAAACGGACCTGAGAATAAGCCACGGTAATTCGCAGCGAAAAAGAGTATAACATCGGAGATATATATTATACTAAGTATTCGCGCCGGAGTTTTCAGCCAGATTGTGCCGATATAAAGGGTAAAAAGGGCGAACCTTTTCCGGATATCTTTCGGTTTTTTTAACACCAGGCTTGATACTTTTTAGCCGACGTTGATATCTCGAAGGATATCTTAATTGTCTTTTCTAGAATATGGCTTGTGCGTGTCCCGACTACGAATTTCTCGATATTAATATTTTTACAAATTTGTTACGTCTAATTGGTACGAGCTTTATCTTACATTTCCTCAGAATTATTTTAATTGATAATTTTGTTCTAATAATTATAGATATAAATATGACACACACATAAAGCCATAAATCAAGCTTGTTAGTAATTATTGACTCTCTGCCTGAGCCTTTTTTGACACAAGCGAAATTTCTCTCTCAAATTTCCAAAATAAAGGAAATCCGATTTCTCCTCTAAAAATATCTTGTTACAAAACTAAATGTAGTAGTATAATAGATACGTTGAAAAGTAATCTTGAATTTTTCCATATTTTTAGAAAGCTTAGAATAGTAAAAATCTCGAGCTGAATGAAGGGAGTCAAAATGATTAATTAAAATGATTAAGCAGACGGAAGATTAATAATAATTATGAAATAATATGAGATGTATAATAAAATAATTTTTATTAACGCACAATTTATATTCTGAATATACAAACTCGATAATATTATACTTCCGATTTACTGTTTCTTTATTCTTCTTTTTCTTTTTAGGGATCAGAAAAATGTCTTGTTAAAGTCTAATAAATCAGAAGTATGCAAAACGAAAGACAAGCGGATACATACGCAACATGTTATCTCGTTACTTCAAATTAGAGAATAGTGTATTGTGTATGTGTGTGTATACGTATGCACACAGCATTGACAATGCGGATATAGACAGGGTAACCGATACAATGATTGGCCGGTATACGGTAATTGACCACCACCACCACGCCTTCGTTCGCGGTCTGTAGATACATCAAAATCGGGGGCGTATCGGTTATAATTGTTTTCAGAACAAACCTCGAGAGTGTTTCCCTCGTTAACTTATAATCACCTCACACTGTCGCTACTGTAGTATGCATGAAATATAACGAAGCCTTGATTAAAGGCAGGAGTTTAAAGTGACATCCTTTTGTAGTCTATTCTCTGTGGTCTATTCGTCATTGTAATACCATTTTTAACTTTATAAATAATAGAGACACAAAGAGAATCAGATACTATTTCTATTTGCGACATTTAGCATTGATATTTCGCATTTGATAAACTTCCGTTCAGAAGTTCTGCATGATTAGTAATTTGTTGTACTCTCTAAAAATAAATCTTTTGGAGTGAAAATTGAGCTAGCTTTGAAAAAAGAGTGAAAATTGTTTATTCTCGAACAAGAGTGGCAGATTTTCATTCTCTTTTAGAATAAGATTTCACTTTTTTGCAGTGACATTCACGCCAAAGGAATGGAATCTCACTCCTCTTTTTGGGGTGAGATTCTATTCATTGGAGTGACTTTCAGTCTAAAAGAGTGAAATCTTACTCCAAAAGAATGAAATCTCATTCCTAAAGAGTGAAAATCTCCCACTCTTGTTCAAGTGAAAATATTTTTACTCTTTTTTTTTTCAAGATTGGCTCAATTTTCAGTCCTTTGGAGTGAAATTTTATTCCAACAGATTTAAAGAGAATGTAATTGTTAAAAACATAAAATTATAGATAAAAATATTAGTAACAGAGTCAGCTTTATGTAATGGAAATTCTGTTAAAAGATAAAAGAAATTCTTACGATTAGGAATGTCTCTGCCGAGATCAACGTCCGTCAGAATGTAATAGCAAGCTCGTTTGATCCATCTATCATCGGAACATGCAACGAACCGAAGAGAAGATAGTGTACATCGAGCTGTATCTCCGCGGAATTTCAATGAGCAGTCTCCGCTCGACGTCGTTCGATATTATCAAAGAAACGTGTCTTATTTCGTATCGAACGAAACAGAACTCCTCGTGAAGTCCCCTTCCTGCCTCTAGACCATCGATTTGCGTAATTAGTCGCACCGCTATGCAATCACGTTACGGTAATTGAAGGTTTCGCGAATACGCGCGAATCAACTGCGAATACGGTAACGAGTAGACTACATCAAATCAAATAGACAAGAAGGAATATTATTATTTCACTCTCTCCAAATTTCTTGGAGTGAAATCTCACTCTAAGAGAATGATAATACGGCCATTTTCGGTAAACAGTGAAAATATTTCACTTCTTGAAAAAGAGTGACAATTTTCACTCTTTTTCAAAAAGTGAAATGTATTTTCATTCTCTTAGAGTGAAATTCCAAGAAATTTAAAAAACTGGTTCTTACTTTTTAGCAATGTGTATCAAAATGTGTTGATGTATAAGAAAGTATGTTTTTACGAAGAAAAATGTACATCGAGGAAAGCTTGTTAAAATTGTAGAGTTTGGCGAAGAAATTTATTGAGACATATTCTCCGATCAATTTAACAGGAGATATACGACACCTTTACGAGTGAAACGTGTTACTACGTGTATAAATTAGATATTAGATTTTCTTTGAATAGATGTTTGCTTTGAAGCTTATATATATACACGGAGAACCTATAAGTCACGGTCGACTGAGATCGTGCGACTCTTCATGGTCGAAGGCTTTCGCTCTATGCGGTTATAAAGCACCAGTGCAGTCTGATCGGATGAGAAATTATGATTTATGATAGACGCCTGCGTGCGATATAAAGCGTCTATCAGTAAGCCGACGGAAACGCCAAAATGTAATCTCGTCATCGAATAACGAGAATACTCTACAGCTCTATATAATAACTCCCTCGCACCTTGACGTTAGATTTATCGGGATTTAACTTCGCGGGAACGCGGGCAGATGACAATTTCATTCCTCGGTCGGCTTCAGAGAGTTTAGTGTAACGTAATTTAAGGCCCGCTTGTCGAGAAATTTAATGTCGCGAATGTAAAAAGTTGCGGGAGAGACGGCATCTTAACCGAATTTTCCCCGAGGAAAAGTACATCGTAAGTCGTAAAAGTTCTTCCGCCACTTTTGAAATATATATTCCCTCTGTGTGTGAGTGTGTGCGTGTGTGTGCGTGCGTGCGTGTGTGTGTGTGCGCGCGTGCGAAATAAATATTCTTTCTCTATATTTCATTAGGTACTCAGTCAATAAGCTGACTACCCCTGTCTTTACCGAGGCGCAGTGAGCAAATCTATTTTAATTAATTAAGGAGGTTGTAAGCACAAAACACATATATTAATACTTTCGCTTTAAACAAACTACATACATTTGAAAGTTGTGTTCATAACATTCTGGTTTTATTGAGCAACACATTTTTATAGGTTATTTATTTTATTTGTTATTAGTTTTATCGTTATAAACAAAAATTGTTAAAATAATAAGAAAAATCTAAATGTTTTTATATAAATATATTAAGTACTAAACATGACTTATGCAAAGTTTCATTGAGATTCACCATTAGTTTATAACGAATAACAAATTTTATTTATTTACCGAACAATTAATGTCTGCATCTCAAGATAACTTTACAAAAATATTGTTGAATTCCTAGAGTATTTATATAAAAAAATTGAGATTTTTATCATTATAGATCCAGATGGTCAATAGTTTCTATTTTTTTTGTATTATTATTAAATGAAATTTAGAATAGTCTGTAATTTTTTCAAGTAGTTCTTAATATATTGCAATTGCCTTACAAACCTCCTTAATGTCTTAAAATATACGAATTTCTGTGCACCAAGCAAGAAATAAAGACACGGAGAGAATTTTTTAAATAATTTATCCTAAAAACATAGTAGTTGTGGTACAATACAATATTTTAAAGATTTTTACCATGCACTTTGGTAAAATTATTAATTAAACTTATTTTATATTTTATTGCAGTTTTATTAATAAATGAGAAAAATTTACATAAAATCCTTCTAAATACAATGTTATTCCAGGGCTACCATATTTTCAGGGTAAATTTTAAGAAAAAAATTCTCTCTGTGTATGGCTGTTGGCACGACCGGATGCAGAGCTTCTTCGCCGTCGTCGCTTACCACAGCTCGCTTCCTTTCGCGCCTGGTGATCTCCATTCTGTCCGGCAGGCAGGTAGGTTATTTCAACGATCTTAATTGCGATTCTTCTCACAGGTCGGCACGCATGGGCGCGCGCGTTACGCAGCACGGATCGTGGGATTGTTTTGTGCTTTCTATCAAAATATCAAAGGGAAGGAGGGATCTTAACTCTGGTGCCCTTTATGGATGAAAAGTGGGCAAGATTTCGCGAGAACATAGGTCTGCTTATTTCGGCTGCACTTAGACTGTGTGATAGATACATGTTCCGGGGAAAGAAGGAGAGGGGAAACAAACCGCGGAAAGTGTAACAAAAACCTCGTAACGATAAAGCGCTTTCCTAATACTAAATGATAAGAAAAGACTGTAATCTAAAGTTTAAAGGTAATCTAAAGTTTGAGTTCAAATTACAAAATAAATAGTGACTAGAATATTAAATAATTTTTCGATACTTTTTTAGATCTTACTGATTCATTATTGATTTAATTTAAGATGGTAATGAAATCAATATTAGAAATTAATTAAAAAATAGCAATCGCTTTATATTACTTTGTTATTACGAAGATGATAAAAAAAATTTATCGTATCTATTCGTATCTCGTGCTCATTTCGATCAGTATATAAGTTAACCTTAACCTTGGTTTAATTTTACTCTCTTCATTTTTTTTTAATTCTAAGAGAAGTTGAACTGAATTAATCTACATTGATAGAAATTGGCATTAATCATTAACCTCACGTACTGATTAAGACAAATAAGTTAATTATTCCACATCGTATATTCTTGAATTGCATTTTTCATGAAGAGTGTCGGCGTTCAGTCAAACTATAAATTTAATCAATTTTGTAATTTTAGCTACAAAATTGATTTTTTCAACGCATTTCTTGAGCGTAACGTCGTACAAAAAATACTAAAATTACTTTCGAGTGATATGAATATTGTTCTCGCAAATAGTGTTCATTAATAATTCAATAAACATAAATATGCATTATTATGTATTATTGTATTATATATATTATTATATATGTGTATTATTATAAGCCCATAATCAATCGTCCATAACATTAATTTATAAATTAAAAGTAGATTAAATAATCATGGCTTTCATGTAATAGTATTTCAAGCACCTCGCTATAATAGTAAATCATATACGTATCATTACAATTATAAATAAAAAAAATATTCTTATTAAAATGTTTCCGGATATCGACGTTATAATAGGAGTCACAACCTCAGACGTTTTAATTCTGTGACGTTGTGTACCAGATTCTTTAGAAAAGTAACATCACACATTACTCGAAATTGGGGTTATTAAATGCAAAACTATGCAAGTGCCAAAAACATTTTTCATATTTTTATACTCTTCACGTTTCGTGCTGTCATATCTACTCTGTAGTATGCAAATGGACTGCACTTACCTCGAGTATCATTATTTGTCCTCTCTTTACTTTTCTACATTTAAAATTCTAATATACCTTTCAATACATTAAACTTGTATCAATTTGCTCAAAACTCATCATTCTATATAACGTTTACATTGTTAACATTTACATATTTCTAACTTACAAAAAATGTATTATTATATTTATTCACTAATTTTCGTTTAAATTTTCTTACATAGACAATGATTCGTTTCATCATTCTTTTTACTCGTATAAAAATGTTTATTTTACGAGATTGAAGTAATAAATCTAAGCCAAGACAAAATGTTTCCGGAAAATATACTGATTAAAACATAATAATCAATTTTCTCAAACAATTTGAAGAGATCGATCGCGCTTGTTTGCATAACTATGTCTTCGCGTTTAGTGATTCCCATCTCGTTGATATTTTCGATGTAGAAAAATGTGTTACGTCGTCGTGACGTCGCCTAGCGGTTGTCGAGCTATGCACTTGTCGCTTATGCATCGTTCGGCAGGTGCATCGTATATTCTGAAAGTAATATCGTTCGAGGAAGGATTTTTCGACGGTGTTTTTCAGCGAGATCAGGTAAAAAGTTATACGTTTCTCGAATATCTCGTCTAATTTCTGGCTCGTTTCGTAGTCGACAGGTCGAGAGAAAGATGGAGAGACTGACAGAAAGAAAAAAAAGGGAGAGTGAGTGTGTGTGTGTGTGTGTGTGAGAGAGAGAGGGGGGGGGGGGGGGGGGGGAGGGAGGGAAAAAGTATCTTGTTAGTGGTACGCCACTGAATCGATCGAACGTTAGATCTCTCAACCATAGATATCTGAAATGTAATCGCTGTGATCGTAGAATATACGACGATCGTCTTTTAAATTTATCTATGAGAGCCTCTGCACTTTGCAGGATAAGGATCGCAGAATTGGATAATTAATTGCATCACGCTGCACCTGCACGAATGTTACAGTTTGAACTCGGTTTCGAAACGTCGCGACGTCGTGTACGATAGTGACGTTAAAATATTAATATGTGGGAAGAGAGAGGAATATGGAACATACGCGCGAGGCATGTGTCCAAAAGATCCCTCGCGACTTTCGGAAAATATAGCACTGACGCGTGTAACATGACTAATTGATACTTTCATTGCCAATGTATGTTACATAATTAGGATGTATTAATAATCCTATTATAACATGATATAACGTAATGTTCTCGGTGTTTTTGAAATTCTTGATATATCTGCACGTAACAGATTTGCCACAAAATCTGACTGGATTAATCTGCATTTCTTTGATATCATATACGTAAGTCGATTTTGTTAAACAAAAATATACAAGATAGTTCTAAACGATCGTATTCATAATTTTTTCGAGAATTACTACTCTAGTTCTGTTCATGATTACGTTTCAAGACCGAAAAAAATTTCGGCATGTAGTTTGCAGAATCGGATATCTATATAAATTCACTGAAATATTTAAACACTATAAGATTTGACCAAAAATAGATTTATTTTTCTCTTGATTTTTTCTCAAAAATGATAAAAGAAAAAAGATAGAAAAAATACAGAAGAAATTTAAATAATTTGTACCGAAAAGATTATAAATCGTTATAGATCACTTTTTCTTACAGCAAAATAAAACTTGCAAACAATTTGCTATATTGCAAATTGGTTATGAATTAATAATTAATGTAAGTCAAATAAAAACATAAATTTGTTCTTTTGTTCTCGATTTAAAAACTTTTTTAAAAAGTTTGAAAATTGCGTGATAAAATTTATATATGTACATATGTAAGTTTAATCTAAATCTAGAGAACGAAAGCTCCCGATATTTTCGCGCCGTATTAATATTTCCATGCGCCAGACGGAATACGATAATTAAAACGCGAAGTTGGCGTTATTCCGTAATCAGTACCTGAATAATTCTCTCACATATACACACATTTTCTGTAGAGTAAACAACAGCGGAAAGCGAACGCTTAGTTCGAAAATTACGAGGCTTATGCACGATTTTACGTTTCGAATACGTCGATATTACTGACGTAGATATTAAGCCATCCGTGAATAGTTTTTCATCGTAAAACGTATACAATGCATCCCAAAAAACTTGAACAATGATAATAAAATAACATCAAACTTTACTAAATATTTATATAAATGAATAAATGCAAAAATTAAAATTATCATATTACGAAACTCAATCACACTTAAAAGTTTTGAAAAATTCTATATATAAATATATAATAGATTTGAGATTAATTACAGATTTTGTCCATTTTCTCTCTCCTCATGATATTTCGTATTAGAATCCATTAAAATTTTCACTATTGAACAGTTTCCTATAAAAAGTTTCTATTTTCAATTTTTAGTAAGGGATTAGTAATCGCTTGAAAAGTATTAGATTAAAAGTCTATTATCGCGTATATACATCAATATATTTAAAGTTAAATAAAAAATAGATTTGAGATTAACTAAAAATTTGACAAAATATCTGATACATTTTCATTCTTCGCCTCATAATCTTTTATATTAGAATCCCTTAGAATTTTCCCTGTTAAACAATTTCCTAAGAAGTTTCTATTTTCAATTTTTGATAGAGGATTGAAATTGCTGAAAATTCAGGAAGACATCGTCTTACTATCACCGTTTTAAGCTGTTTAGCGTACTCTGTACTTCTCTCGCGGCTTGTAATTTCGGGAGTTTCAAGCGCCTGCTCCATCGTACGAGCGAGCGCATTTATGCTGGCTCCAAGTTAGATCGTCATCATATACGCGAAGGAGACTCGAAGAGGAAGACATTGAAGCGAACGTAAGAGGAGAAACGACGTAAGAATGGGCGGGAATGGGAAGCCGACGAGAGAGAGAAGCGGATAGAGAAGGAAGAATGGCGAGGCAGTAACAGAGATTATAGGCCGTGGCAAGACGATGGCGAATGCGTGTGTCGATGCGGGGATCCGAATTACGTGCATCGATTCACCGGGCGGACGAGTTCGGAAATGGGGAAAGTTTCATGGCGGGCGAAACCGTCGTCGGATCCTTTCGAGGGATGAAGAACGTCCCCGGGTGGCGGAGATTGTAGGTAGCGGAGGACCAGCCAATGGAGAACGCTTCGTCTCGGATCAGAAACTCCGATGGAGATCGTTTGGTGGATCGGCACTCCACAGCATCTTACGCGCGCGCGCGAACAAGTTTTTACGCTTCCTCCGGGATTAACGAGTTCGTTCAGTTACGTACGCCATATACGAGTACACGAGTGGAAGTCGCGAAGTAATTGGTTGCTACGTGGTGTAACGTAGAAAACGTGTCACGCCGTTTACAACCTTGCTGAGCTCTCTCTCCTTCGGAAATGATACTGCACAACAAGCTTGCGGGCTACTATACGAGGAATTGGCTACGAGAGATATTTGTGTGAGGATGATAAGTAAGTCTTATGGAAGTAGGTACTACGTGTGCTCTCGTGCCAACAACATTAATTCCGTTGGGGAGCTTCTTTGCTGAGTTTATTGAAGCATTTATAAACCCTCTAACGCAGGTTGCGTTCCTGAAATAAACTGGGTGCAATATACGCGCGTTCAAGAGATAAACACGCATAATCTTCCTTATATTCTTTTGATACTTACAAGAATATATAGTTATATTGCTTTTTATAGATAATATATCAACGGCGTGCTAATGTTTTTTAAACAATTAGTCGTAATTCGCTGTTGCAATTTTAACATTTTGAGAAACTACCCTTCTTTTTTATATTTGTAATATTAATAATATTTTAACGGTATAGTGTATAATTTAATCTCTATATTAATTACATTAGTTATTTAATATATAAGAAGAGATACTTGAAACACATTTCACGTCAAATTTCCCGTTTCGGTTTATCGGCTCAAATTAATCCGGTCAACTAGATAACGCCATAACAACAAAAACTCGCAAATACAAACTCGCGAATTCTCGATGCTGCCGTGTCCGATTGCGTTTTATTGGCAGACTGACATACCCACTCGGGAAATGACGTACTCTCGTCGCTTTGTCATTTAGAGCGTATCGGACAATCGAGTGTGCCCGGCGCGACGGTGGACGGCTACGTCGAAACGTTACATGTTAAAATTGTTACATCCCGTATCCCCGCATTCTCGGAAACACCGCCGCGACAGTATTGCGCAGCGAGCGCACAGATGCAGTAAGTGCAGTTTACTAATTTTCCACGGGCACCGATTGCAAAGTTTGCGATGCTAAATTGGTGGATAACAGCAACCCCGGGGTTTCGATCGGCTTTCCACACCTGCCAATGTCAATAATCCACTTGTGATTCACCACCAGAGGCCAGAGAATCTGCAGGAAAACGTGAAGTGAAATTTCATTCTCAGGGAACATATCGTTCTGTCGTTCTCAGCGGACTTTATTTGTTAATAATTAAATCATTATAAAGTTTTGAAATAGCTAAAAACGATCGAGAAATAATCAGAGGAGTAATCACGTCTTTTTAAATAGGGGGGATAAATAAAAATACTTTCTAAAATTTTTAGAGTGAATCTCTGAAGAGTGAAATCTCTCTTAAAAATTGAAAATTGAACCACTCTTTTTCAACACTTTTTCAGTACTCTTTAGAGTGAGATTCCACTTCAACGAATTGAGAGAGTACATAATGTAATCTGGGTTGCTACAAAACTGGAAATCGTGGTAATCAAGGAAGTGCCAGAGAAATTGAAAATGATTAGAGAAATCGAAAAAAATTCAAGGAATTTTACAAAGTTTTCTGGAAAATTAAAATTCTTGGTTTAAGAAGTCTCTTATATGCGTACATCATACACAGTTTTGGAATACTACTAATTTAACAATTAAATGTAAGCAGTGTCAGCAACATTAAGAGATATTTATTCAACGTTTATTCAATAAAATATTTAACGGTTTCGAAGTCAGAACGAAAATATGAAATTTCATATTAAAATATTATTGAAAGTTAGGGAAAGTCATGGAATTTTAGAACGAGAAATTTATGGCAATCCTGAAAATGAAAGAGAATACCTACATTTCAAAACGTTCTTGCTTGACTGAGAAATCATCATCTTCAGATATCTGAAAATATCGCGATCCATCCACCGTCGCTTAAGACCGCTCGAGTTATGGTAATTCGGTCGTCGTCGACAGACATTTCTTTGGCTAACGCCCGCTCGGACATTTCGCTAATTCGTATTATCTTTCCCGTGACGCGGACGGATTGTCTTTCGCTCGGAGGCCGTAACCGCCGCGTACGGCCGCATTTTCCGCGCTGACACAAATGGGATTTGCATCACCAGAAATAATGAAATTCTAGGCAGACTTTATTACTATTACGGGATGCGGGAACGGGAGTGCCGGGCGCCCCCCTTTTCCGCGATGCGGTCTCTACTATCCTCCGAGGATGCGCCCGACTTTGTAACTTCGGACGAAATTGAATTCTGCGCGCTTTCGTCGGTTTAACTGCAATTTGTAAAAGTCTCGCACTCGGCTGCACTGTCAGCCGCCGCCGCCGCCGCCGCTGCGAGAGCTCCGACATTTTTCAAAAGTCAACTTTCGAAGCCGGTAAAAATTTCCCACACGCTCCTATTATTAATGACTAAAGTGATGTTTTAAGTAGCGCGTAAAATTCCGAAAATTCTAGCGCGCTAGATTAGTCCTTTTAGCTTTTCGAATTCGGCTAATTATGTCACGACAAGCTTTCAAAGAAAATATCAATAGGATAAATTTGGGTATTATAACCATAGAAAAAAGATGGCCATAGACTGTAATTTCTCTAAATAGTGCATTTTTGTAGTCATTCTTAAAGATAATTAATATTTATAGTAATTTATGTGCGTATACTATTTAAAATAATAATATTATGAATATTATATTATAATTATATAGTAATAGTTTACTTTCGATTGTTTGCAAAGTTTTGCATATGTATTTATTAAAAGTTACTTCAATGTCGAATAAATTAAGCTGCTGTTAATTAATGTTACATATATAATAAAGGTACGTAAATTATGTGACCTAAATTATGTGTATTTTCATTTTCATTGTTTATTTATAAATATTATCCATCTTTCTGTCGGGAAAGACGGCTCACAGCCAAGTAATTATACACCTATATTGGTTTTTTTATTATTTATAATTCATAGAAATCTTTGTTCCTTAGTTTAAAAGAATACAATTATTCTTATATAAATATATAATTATAATTTTTATGTTACTATTACAATATTATTATATATTTATAATTATAATTAAGTTATACATAATTATGTATATATTTCTATTAAATATTGTATGCAGTTATAAGTTTTACAAAATGTTACATGCATCTTTAACATAAAGCATATAACGCCATATATGCCATGTTTTCCCTAAAAGTCATAATATTTTAATAATATTCTATTAAGTGTTTTATTTTTAATTTCGATAGTTATTAATGTTATTATTACTTTGAGTTTCAGAAAAGTGATATACCAAACACTATTAAAAAATAACAAAAATAAAAATATGTTTTTTGCATTTTAAAAAACTATGGCCATCTTACCCGAGTTTATCCTAATTAATATCATAAGTACAAACACAATAATTTAATGTCGCATACGATATATTATGCGACAAGTTATAATCAACACGTATATAGATGACTATAATTAAGGAGAATCTGAATGAATAAAAGATTGATGAGTGTAATTTAAAAGTGTCTACTTAAAGTGCCATTTCCGATACGCTTATAAAATGTACTTTCTTATGGGATTTAATAGCTATATGTCCATACATACGTTTAATAAAGGTACGTTTAATAAAGGACTTTAATCTCTGATACTCTGTATTCACGAGTTCTTCATTTCCATAAAATCGAAAGAAAGTCTTGTCACATTTGTCACTGTTCGCCGATACGATTTTTGCATCTCAAGCAGGTTTTCAGCTATTCGCGGTGCGATTAGTATCTCATTTCCGCAAAGTAATTGCGGCATCGCCAGTTCTTCCGTTACTCGTTATACGTCGGGCGAATGAGTGAGGAATCATAGCGCGTAATTTACCCGCGTAATCATCTCCGTCCGCGTTGCCTTATGTCTCAAGTACATAACGTGTATGTTGTAAAGTTCATCGGAAACGAGTTTCTTATGAAACGTAATCCTTCGGTAGTTGCTCATAGAAGCGCGCGGAATTTTAGTTGCTTGGATCTTCCTAACCGTCCTAACATATTAAAATGATAATATTAATAATAATAATAACTTTATTGAGGGATGAAGAAATTAGAAGACAGATTAACGGATTAAGGGGATCCTAAAGCCGTGTCTGTATTACTGACTAAATCGTAATTTTTGTACAACAATTACTTTTTTCCTCTTTTACAGATTTGAAAATCCTTTTTCAGGATTAAGGTATACGCATTAATACGTGTCTGTGAGATGGAGTTTATGCCGAGAACGATAAAAAATTTCGAAATTAAAATCTTAAGAAAAATTTTGTCATTCTCGGCATAAACTCCATCTCACAGACACATATTAATACATACTTTAATCCTGGAAAAAGATTTTCGAATCTGTAAAAGAGAAAAAAGTAATTGTTATACAAAAATTATAATTTAGTCGGTAATACAGACCAGGGTTGGCAAAGATTAATGTTTTTTTTAAGAATAAAACATATTGTGTTTCTTCTTGAATATGTTTTTAATGCTTCAAATATGCTTTGAACAGTACTATTTTATAATATAAAAAAAAACATATTAAAAACATCAATTAAGCATGTTTTAAACTGTTTAAAACACGTTTAAAACATGTTTTTTACCAACCCTAATACAGACAGCTTTAGGATCCGTTTAACATTTTTTAAAAGTGTAGTGTTAAACGAAACCTCAAAAGACGTGAATAATATTACTGCTTGTGAGCTCGACTTTAATATAGCACATAATGATATATAAAATAGATATATATTTATTTTATATATCATTATGTGCTATATTAAAGTCGAGCTCACAAGCAGTAATATTATTCACGTCTTTTGAGGTTTCGTTTAACACTACACTTTTAAAAAATGTTAAACGGATCCTAAAGCTGTCTGTATTAGGGTTGGTAAAAAACATGTTTTAAACAGTTTAAAACATGTTTAATTGATGTTTTTAATATGTTTTAAATATGTTTTTTTATAGTACTGTATTATAATACAAACATTTAAAAGATAACCATAAATTAAACAAGAATTGAGTAATAAATTGAGTAATAAATGAAATAAAGAAGTTTTCAATGGATCGCACGGTAAAATGACAAATTGGAAGATATGTAAATTAACATAACAAAAATATTCAGAATTGATATATTTATTCAAGATAAGAATAAAAATAACAACTCTAGAATCTTACTCGAGTAAATTCAACGCGACAGATATATCTGAACTTGAAACAAGAAAAGGAATTTTAAAGAAGTAGGCTATTCAACAAGGCGATTTAGAGCAAGGTTTTACAACACAAGGAGCGGCAGTTTCCTTCATTTATCCTTCCGTTTCAGCGATAATTTTAGGTCGTGATAGAGAACATGACAGGTGAGAGTGACTGCTTTTGAATTTCTCGGAACTGTTATCTAACCCGGTGGCTTTTAGAAACCTTTGCAATGGTTTCTTATACTTAAAAAGGAGAATGATGGATGATGTCAAGTACTGTAGAAACATGTATGGTGATCCAGGAATTGACTGAATCTCCTACTTCTTAACACGCGAGCCATTCACAATGTTGGGAAACAGAAAGAATGCGAAAATTTATTAGTTCTCCAAACGGATAATAACACGCGTGAGTAATTGGATGTTACAATGGTCTCTTCAGTCAGTTCAGTCGCAAACGCGACTCTAGGCCGCGCGGTAAAATCTGTTAAGAGTACGCTACCCCTATCTTTTTTGCTAGTTCTATTTGCGCAACTGGATTGGCAACCGGCTGAACAGGTTTTACGCCCGACTTGTCGCGACATATAAAGTAGATATATAATGAACAACCATCGTCAGGATCAGGGTTGCGCGTTCGGTCCAGAATAAACGAGCCTGGAATATTGTAGCACGTTGTTCTACGTCCATTGATTGAGGAGCGTTATCTAGGTTATTCCTAGAAAATCTCTAGAAAACCGGAATTTGGCGCATAAACTTCTATATTATACTATTATCTATATTATATTATATTATACTATTACTGCGTTTCGATTATCTGACGTATCTTAATTGAACTAGTTATTTCTCTTTTTTCATAGTTACGTACCATAGTAACAAAGGATCGCGATTGAAGAACATAGTATAAAAGAAAAGAAAGATAAAGGTCGTTACATCTACATTTCGATCGGGAGAAGTAGCGTTGATCAGAGAGACACTTTACACATACGATGGGGTCCGTGCAGATGTTCGGGATTGAAAGAAAATATCAATTCTGCTGCCGATTCGCACTGTTAAGATTCACTTCCTGCTCCAGCGAAAGCAATTGAAATCCAGTATTCGATACGAACTCGAATATCCGATATTGAGTTGGGAAGTGGTCATCCGATATCGAACGCACCTTAGATGTCCGTTACTTTGACCACGTTGTATTCAGATACTACGGGATTTATGTACATTTTTTTTCTATCATTCTGAAATGTAACGCTACATAACCTGCGAAACAACTGTACCACTCGCACTTAGAACCGAACACTAGAATTAAAATACTAGAACTTAATCAAAATATAACTGGTTTGCAATTTTCTTTTCAAACGTATAATGATACGTTAACCAGCATCTAAGGTACAATTTCTGAAATTCTCGGTAATTCTTGTTCCATGTAAATGAAATGAGCTCAATTTAGTTTCCTCCTTTTTTCAAAGAGATATCTACCAGTACATATTTAAATAATAGAAACAGGTGTACGTTAATTCTCGGTAGTTCTGGTGTTAATTAAATTATGTTGGTATTAAAATAAAGCGATAATTCAGTCATTAACGAATACCAGAATTATTATTCAATAATAGAGAAAATTTCTAAATATACTGCAAATTCAAGTGATTATACATTGTGTGTGATTAATTTTCCGTGATAAAAATAATACGTTGTACACTTCCCTTTCTCTCTCTGCGTACAAAAATGGATTTACACGGAAAACTAAATCATACACATATATTCATTTTTTTATTTGCATTACGTACACTTTAATTATTAATTGCGTAACAATTTGTTTAAACACATACAAGATACGTTCCTGACTAAATTTATTTTCTAATATTATAATCCATTCCGATTGTTATCAAGATACTACATAATATTATGTATCTAGAGAAGGTATTAATTCAGTATATTCTCTTAAGGAGGTTGTAAGGCAAATGTAATATGTTAAGAACTACTTGAAAAAATTACAGACTATTCTAAATTTCATTTAAT
>NW_017295960.1:2117949-2135181 GCF_001594075.2 Trachymyrmex cornetzi
ATATATTTATATAAAAACATTTAGATTTTTCTTATTATTTTAACAATTTTTGTTTATAACAATAAAACTAATAACAAATAAAATAAATAACCTATAAAAATGTGTTGCTCAATAAAACCAGAATGTTATGAACACAACTTTCACATGTATGTAGTTTGTTTAAAGCGAAAATATTAATATATATGTTTTATGCCCTTACAACCTCCTTAAAATAAAGGATACAAACACTTGTGATACGTTTATTCATTCGTGAAGAAAGATTATATTTGAGGGATAAGATATGCGAGCGCCAAATGATTAACCGATGATTCCGGGCGATACGCAATAAACAGATGTGTTCGCCATGATTCCTCGACGATCATGCCGGGAGATGACATCCTACGGGTACGAGCTCCGACTAACAAGTCCGCTATCTCGTAGTTCACTCGAGTTTGCGACCGCCAGCCCGGTAATACTATATGGTGTCCGGTTTTATCCCATCTTTGCCCGGGAGCGGGTTGCGGACTCATTGCAACGCAGGACTGGTTTCCATTCATTCATCGCGGCGTATCGGGTATTTACTGGATCGTGGCCGGCCGGGCCGGCTCGCGATGCAGGCTTACTTCGCCGCGAGTTGTGGGATAGGTAATGGCCGGTTGGCGTGTTGGCCGAGTGAAAATCCAAGCGCGGTCGATCCGTCGTATACCTTCCTTCGTTTCTCTTATCCGAGGGGCGAGGCTGCGCCGCGCCACAAAAACGCGTCCTTGTTTCTCCACGGATCCACGACGTTCTCGGGCGAAGCGTAATTATGGACGGATCGCCTTCTCCGTTTTCACTGCCGCAGTTTGCACGCTAATTTCGTTACTTGCTACATTCATCGAGTTTCGATGCCTTCCCCGCAGTTCTCGTGCGTTCAACAGGCTTACTTTGTGCATGAAATAAAGCGGGGGCGCAATGCTTCTGCTTTTTATTCATGAAATAAAATAAATTCGAGAAATGGAAAAACGTGAATAAAGATATTACAGTGCGCTCGACTGCACGCTCGCAGTTAAAGCGTTTTACGTGTATGCAACAAAGAGGCGTAGAACGGCAGTTTTTTGAATAAAAAAAAAACCGCATTCATCGTCTATCATACTTCGATCGGTACGACTCTGATACATATTTTTCATTTCTCTCGTAACATGCATCGTAAAAATTAAGTGTTTGATCTTCCATTTGATTTTACACAATCTATACATCGTGCACCGAAAAAATGTGTGAATGAAAATGGACGAACCAGAAAATTCTGATTATGTCAATCAAAATTTTGGTTATCACAATTAGAATTTAATAGATTTAACCAGAAAATTCTATTTTCAACCAAAATTCCTATTAATCAATCCAATTATTTTTCTCAGTATACAGTTTAAAAAGCTAATGCTTTTAATGTACCTTCTACACTCTGAAAAATTTCGGTGTGGATTTAACACTATGCGATGTCTATATAATTCTCACAGTGTTGGTGTTAATTAACACTAACCTGATGTTTATATTGATACTAATATAGTGTGGATTTAAAACCCCTAGTGTTTATATCAATACCCTCACACTGAAAGAGCGAATTTGTTGAAGAATTTAAAAATTTGGCTAGATACAGACCTGAAAATAATTTTGTTGGACCATCAAAACAATTTTGCAGGAATGTATAACAATCAATTTTGTCGTCCTACCTAATTGTTTTGATGGTGCAGCAAAATTGTTTTCCAGATCTGTATCTATCTAAATTTTTAGATTCTTCAGCAAAATAGCTGTTTCAGTGCATGTTAAATCTACACTGTGGGTTTTAAATTCACACCATGATGGTGTTGATATATAAACACCACGGGCTTTAAATCCATGTCAATATTTTTTAAAGTGTACATTTCTATTTTATTTTCGCAAGTTTATCTTTTCATATCATATACAAGATCTTTAAAATCTCGCTTTTTAATTTGTTAGAGTGACATTTCGGAATCTTTTCCATGAATAAAACATCAAATTTATACATGTAGTAATTAGCTGCCGAGCCGGTTAACCCGATTAAACGAGTTATGCTATCGAGATGCCGGCGAGATACTAGAGTATACTGAGTCACCGAAAAATGAGCTACAAAGCGCGTAAAAGCGCCTATTTCGCAAAATCGATTCAAGCTTCTTGCCCCGCATAATGAAAAATTCCCCCCGAGATTGCTCGGCCAAGTAAGAAATTGCTGCTCGCGTTATCTCAAGCTGCTGATAAAAATTCGAAAAACCAGCCGCCGTACCTGCACCTGATGGCTACTGTCTCCCTTTTCTAATCTACTTTCTCTCGTAATTAAACGAATGGCATTCTTTTGTCATGCGGGGAGATATTGTTACGTGATAAATTACACGAAGGAACATTGGACAACATAGCAGCTGTCTCATTATTATTGTCATTATATTCTTAACACCTGATGTATTTTACAGATAGACAATCTAATTTGAGTATAACTAATTTTTTTTAAATTATTAACAATTACGCAATGTTCTCTACAATTAAATATATCTATAGCGTTTTCGATTGCAACGAGTTTGAATCGATCCGAAGTCAATTAATGACGTCACATGCTCTACTTACTTTGGTTTCTAATTGGACAAATTCATAGTACTTGTATTAATCGAGCCCAGATCGATCGTGGATTTAAAGTACCACTGTAGTTGAAAACGCTATTAGTAATTATTTTTACGGTGTTCGAGGCATTGAAATTCAATTACAAAAGAAGATCGAAGAGATTGTTTTACATATATATATATATATATATATATATATAATATACTTACAATTATTTAAGGATAATTGGTATAATTTGTACGGAATGAAAACTAGACATTATAATTTCGATCGTCTTTCCCTCAGTTGAGGATTATTGTTTTTTTTCTTTTATTTGCCGTATAAACATTACATGAAGATGTAGCTGCAAACTGGGAATGTGACTACCTACGACGAGGTCTATAAGTCGTAAATATGATACTTTAAGAGAAGCTCTTGTGGGAAAGTATACTTGCGGGGGAACAGAAAGTTCGTGAACTGCATTACGGCGAAGTTTACGCCGTATCGACCACAACGCACATCTCTCACGAGTTCCAAAGTTAAACAATGATGTAAAGAAGCTTATTAGCGAATGGAGAAACGTATTATGTTATCAGGTCAGTGACCTCGTGTAGCCTCATGTAACGTGACAATAATACGTTTCGCGTGGAGCTCGGGAAATCTAAACTAAAACTATATAGGATACTCTCTCTCTCTCTCTCTCTCTCTCTCTCTCTCTCTCTCTCTCTCTCTCTCTCTCTCTGACTCTCTGACGTAACGGAATAAAACATGAGTTCGTATGACAAGTTAGTACGCGATGTATTCTATTCCAAGTAGAAAACAAAGGCGATACTCCTTTTTAGTGCTCTGCACTTTTTGCGGATGTTGAACGTTTCCTTCCATAAATTAAAGATATCTTGGTTCTTTTTTGTACCGACACGTAATATTTATATAATATTTCCATACGGAAAAAACAATTTTGCTGAAATATCTAAAAATGTAGTTAGAGATCTGAAAATAATTTCGTCGTAATACATTCTTAAAGCTGCAGAATTGTGAAATAAATTGTGAAAATAATTTTATTTTGACAGTAAGAATTTTACTAGATGAGCAATGTTGCAAAAAGTTTTGACATTCCAGTAACCTAGTTTGTGTTTCCTATATATGGTTATTTTGATGATCCAACAAAAAATTATTTTTAGATTTGTATCTAGCTAAATTTTCAAATACTTTAGCAAAACCGTTCTTTCTGTGCATAATGTATCCATTATACCTCCATTATACGCTAATACGTTCACTTGTTACAATAATGTAATATCGATAATAGCATATAATCGAAATTAATGGTGAACTATGTAATAAGAATAAATCATGTAAAACTGGCCTTTTAATATATGAAGATTGTATGAGAAATCACATACTTCTTTTAGTTACAACATTTCTAAGCAACTTACACATCTAATATTTTATAATATTCATAATATCATTATATTCAATGACGTTTTTTTACTTAACAATTATTTTAAATTCTTCGTTCTCCTGCGGACAATGTAAAATGTACGACAAAAGCTAATTACCGATAGCTGTTAAATTATTATCGGAAACGTGTCGCTATTTAATCACTTTTCTACCTCACGTGACTAGCATTATGTTACGATCAGGCATTATGCAGAAATAACGTCACTACTCGGACGTAGCAACAGACGTAACACGGAACATTACGCGGACAGACAATAAGAATTTATCACGGTGTGAAAAATGTATGGATATAGGACTGTCCTAAAAGTTTTGCGCTATGTGCCCTAATAAATTCAGTCTGCGCGGCTCCGTTTTTCGGCGGCACAGCGCCTACACGTCTGCTCGTAACTGGGAACAGGCACGGATAGTGAGTTTATAGCTTACACGCCGGTTGCACGAGAACGTGGCTCGACTCGAGTCGTGCTCCTAATATCTCGCACATTTGGGAGAAAAGGGAGACACGGAGAGAGAGAGAATAAATTAGAGCTAGAGATGATTCACGTTTCAAGGCGTATGCTCCATTATGACTTACCGAGACAAAATGAAAAAATGATATATAGCCGCATCTCTTTCATGGATTTTCGTACGTTGGATATTTGAAGTCTTTGAAGACATTTCATGCGTTTATTTCACAATTCTGCAGCTTTAAGAATGTATTACACATATTTTTTAACAAAATGAAAAACAAATTTTTTAATTACAGACTTTTTTGTATTATATTTGTGAAAGTAATGTAAAAAATTTGACGATCTAGAATCGGTATTGAAAATTGTTTTAATAAGAACTATAAACATCTTAAAAGTAGAGTTTTTTTTAATGATTAAAATAAAATCAAATTTTTTATTTGAATCATAGAATCGTATTGTTAAATATAAATATTGACCTTATTGAACCGTTTCACGTATAACATTCATTTTTATACAGAGAGAGAGTAAAAAATTTCCAATCCCAGTTTTTTTGCGGAGACTGTGCACTTGATATACCCTTAATTGTTAGCATGAATATTTATTAATACTAAAACTATCGACAACTATATATATACTAATAGATATTTACTAAAACTTCTACTGTTATACATATACTATGGTTGTGTTCCAAAATTCACTGTCAGTGAATTTTGGAACACAGCTTATGTATACATTTTTAAAAAAAAAGATGGGGGAAATAAATTAATCAATTTACTGGCATAATTGTATTTTATAATTGGCATATTCTTATTCGTGTTACCGTCTTTTAAAAAATTAACGATGGTTTATATTATTATATCACGTATGTTTCAATCTCGCTTGGAACTCTCTGTTCACTTCTTAATAGTCTGTTTCACATCATTTTATATAAATTTACATTGTAACTATATATAAGAATTGTAATCTCTCGATAAAATTCCGATAATTTTAACTTATTGACAGAATCCCATTACATATCGTTGATAGTATCGAGTATGGATTCACATCACCGGAGATACATCAACCTCATCGTACGAATACATTACTTCTGACAAAAATTGATGTACTATTGATAGGGTGGACATTAGAACACATTTTCTGTTAAACGATTGCGTATTGTAATTTTAATTTATTTGGTTACACTGAAGATGGCCTGATGTACAAAGGTCGAAACGTATGTTTTAGAGGAAGGTTACCGATACCGACATACCACTTTGTTTTTAGACAATATTTCTTAAACAAAAGGTAAAAATACAACTTCAAAAACATGAATGCAAAGTAAAAAGTGTCTTCTATTAGATAGTATAAGCAATTTTTATAATACTGTTAGCAATTTTGCAATAATTAAGTTTTTCGTAAGTTATGCAAAAATGAGCGTCTCTGACAAAATGGGCTCCAAAACTGACACAGTAGGCAGTAATGCTACGTATTCCTATTCTTTTTCTTTTACAGGAATTATCTGTATAAAGTACCTACGAGTGAATGTATATAAGATTTTTCAGAATCATTTTACTTCGTTATAAAACATTTTTATTACATGCATATTTACTTTATGCTGTTCTGCAAGATGGAAATACGTAACGCGATAGTTTTTCTAGAGTTGTTCCATATATGCACGATTGCCTTCAGCTCCAATAGACTTATTTGACACTATAAAGCAGCATTATAAAGATTAAGTTAGCTCATGGTCTGTTTTACGGACAGGTGTGTCGGTTTACGCTGCACCCCAATTTTAAATTAAAAATTATTATTGAATATTATGAAAAGACTAAGAGAAAAAATAATATTATATAAATAAAACTTATTTCGAAAACTACAAGTATTTAAAATGACGTAATATTACCAATAATATAGTTACTATTATTTAAACCTCACAATTTGCAAAAGAAAATCGTAAGAATTTTATTTTCGCATTTGTAGAATTCGTTTTTAGCTGATTTGATATAGAAACAAGCCACAAACCTACGAATTATGAGTTTGTACTTCTTTAATTAGCTAAACAGATCATAATTTTATTAGTATTAATAAAGTGCATTAGTTAGTTTCTGAAAAATAAGGGGGTGTCACTTTAGGAGACCTATGACAATATCGGCGACTTTCCTCTACTTTTAATATTAATAAATGTCAACTTTATTATTTTTACTTTTGTAAATACATAATTAAGCATTAACAACTGGCTTGGCTCCTTAGCCTTGTTATTACAATTTATTTTAATCAAATAAAATATAATAACAAGGCTAAGGAGCCAAGCCGGATGATAATGCTTAATATGCAATTAACAAAATTAAAATAATAAAGTTGACATTTATTATTGAAAATAATAAAACATACGTTTCGACCTTTTAACATCAGGTCATCTTCAGTGTCACTAATTAAATTAGACTTCGGATCATAATGTAAAATATTCGAGTATGTAAAATCTAATTTAGTTAGTGACACTGAAGATGACCTGATGTTAAAAGGTCGAAACGTATGTTTTATTATTTTCAATAATAAACGTCAACTTTATTATTTTAATTTTGTTAATTGTATATTAAGCATTATCATCCGGCTTGGCTCCTGAGCCTTGTTATTATATTTTATTTGAATTTATTCGTTGGAGCCTATGTCGAAATTGAAGTTAAAATTATTTTAATCAATTTAATCATTTGCATATTACAACAAAAATTATGAAAAATCTCAGAAAATATTATATAAATTTGATAAGAAAAATTAGATAATCAAAATTAGACTGCTTTGATAGTTCTAGTATTAATTTATTATCGTTAAATTTGTTTCACTTTGATTATTACATCGATATCGCGGAACGTTCTTATCTTTTAAGGAAGACATCGAGAAGTATCGAGGAAAATAACGCACCAGCGATATTTCCGTTACGCTTGCAATCTCTTGCATCCGCAAGTCTCGCTGAACGCGCGCTAAATCTGCAAGAACGAAACGGACCACGAGGACAAACTCGCTTAACGACCCCATGCTGAGGTACAATGAATAATCTGGCTTTGATTCGCGTGCGCGCAAGTCTTCGAACGTCGGAAGAAGCCTTGGCGAAACTATTCAAACTCCGTCAGGGGGTAAGAGCGTCGCGGTGCGAGGACAAGTGAATGGAGAAAGCAATAAACAGGTGGATGGAGATAGAGACCGAGAAAGGGAATGTCTTTCTCTTCAGCCATCTCTCTCTTTCCCTTGTCTTCTATACCCACAGTCAAGGTAGAGCTTTCGGCGAAACAACGCTGGCGGGCCTAATGACTCCGGCCACTCAGAGAATACACTAATTACCGTGGAAGCGCTTCGTACACGCTTCCGGAACGTAAGCATTGTGCCGGTCGCCGCGCGTTGGTTGTGTCATCTCTCTCTCTCTCTGTCTCCTCTCTCTCTCTCTCTCTCTTTCTCTCTACTCTCTCGTCGCTGTTCTCCCGAATGTGCGAGATATTAGGAGCACCGCTCGAGCATGTACTACGTTTTCCTGCAACTGGCGTTTGGATCATAGAAAGCACCAGTCTCTTGGGTTTCACGCACTAGTATTCGCACACAAGTCTTTGGACCAATCTCTGCGAATGTAAAAATATATCCGAGAGTATTTTCGATCGTAGTTTCCCCGGGCTGCTACCTTTTTTTTCCTAACATTGGAAAATGTTGCGGTGTCGCTGTCGCAATTATTTCGATTCTATAGTCATCCCGATTTACACAAACTATTTTTTTCGCACGGATTCGGTTACGCGCGAGTTGGTGCGAATTACATAAAAAATAGTATAGTTTAACAAAACGAAAAAGAAAAATGTGGAAACTATATTCAACCTATTCTAGTCTGAATATTTTCCTATGAGATTTTCGCGAACGCGTAAAAACAAAACAGTGTAGAAAAACACTGTGAAAATTGAGAATTGGGAACGAGCCGTACAGATGTACCAAAGTTATCTATGAGTGAGGTTCAACATTTTTTTCTTCAGCGTATCGATCATGCGTCAATGTTTTTTATTTCATACTAATTCCCAGGTGATTTGGCGATACCGAAGATACAATATCGATGTTAGAAAAAACTCGATGTCAAGAGTAAAATATTTATGGTTTCTTTTTTTCTGAAAAAAAAAAAAGAGATTACATCACTATTGCAGGTTATTGGTCGTAGACCATGCATCTCTTAGAATTGCAACCGACAAATTTGCTAATAATTTTAATCAAGTCTTCTTTAAAAAACGTGAAATCGATAATTTTCGAATCATTAGGTAAAGGAGACACATTTCATAAATTAAGTTTCAAAAGAATTGATAGACGATAAAATCATAGTCTCAATTAATTTCACAAATAGAGTTTAAAGGAATTTTAATTTTTTACAATCTCGCAAGGATATGTAATGTTGAAAGAGTTGCAAAAAATATGTCCTTCCTCGAACATTCTCGCCTAGGAAAAATCAACTCCAGATTGGTCAGAGAATCTGTTATTAAAATTAAAGTCACAAATTATGGAACGTCCGGATGACAGAACGGTTCAAAATTGCGCTTTTCGCAGCTTCCCTATAGATCATAGGAAGCACAAGGTTCCTGTACTTTGTTTTCTTTGTCTCTTTTTAATTTCGTTGACAGGACGAGCGTGATAAGCAAAAACGTTGCGACCAAGTTGGCCGGCTTGACATTAGCTCGGCCAGCCGGACAGCTTAAAGTAGCCGAATATTCATCGCGCGTGGAGCGCGCACTCGCTCGTTAAGCGAGTTTGTCGCCACCGAGTTTGCATACGTTAAACGCGCGAGGTGTTTGCAATAATCCGTTTTAAACGCGCGTGTAAAACGTAGACGTGGGCACGCGCGATTTAAAGTGGAATATGCTGTCGGCATGCGTGTGCACGTAAGAAAACACGATAAAATAGAGAAAAAAGCAAATTGAAAAAAAGTGAAGAATATAACGTGGAGATTTCGGGGAGAGAGAGGTAATACTTTTTACATACTTCCCTCGTTATACGTCAACTTATATGCCGATCTATCTTACGAGCCCTCTCAAAAAGGATCCCTAATAACGGGACAAAAAATATTCTTGACTTAATCTTTTATCGCAAGTTTTTGCAATATAAAAATAAAATAATATTCAGATTAGATCAATAATTCCAATTCTCTTCGAATTAAATATAAGATTGACTTTTGAGACAAAGGTAATACGTATTGTTATAAATTCAAATTTATATATGTTTATACGTTTTTAAAATAAATCTAACGTGGATTGCTGGTGCCATAATATTTGGCATGAAATCGACGTCGAATCATTTTATTCTAAAGTCAAAAATTTTCCATTTAAGAGAAAATATTCCTCCATTAGTAATAAATGTAATTATTCCTATATTAATCTTATTTTATCGAGGAGAAATAAAATTCTATAAAGTTATTAAATGGGTGAGAAAGTCAAGTAATTGTACATGGAATTTGCCTAACTTTAAATATGTTTCAATACTTACTAATTTATGGGTAAGCGGCACGACGCAATTCAAGTATTCGCGAGAAATTTGCATCCAAAGTTTTCGAATTTTTAATTGAATTGAGAACCAATTATTATGATTGCAGGCGTTAATGTTATAATTACAAAATAACACTTTATCTACTACATGCGTTACTTAATTATTCACTGGAATGCATTCTGTAAAAATTTACATTAAAAAAAGCACACGAGAAACTCTCGATGTAAATTTCTCGCAAATACTTGAATATTGCGTCCTGCCACTTACTCATGAATTAGTAGAGAAGGAAGTACTAAAACATATTTGAAGTTAGGCGAAATCCGTGTATACATTACTTGGCTTTTTTCTTATTTAAACATAATGAATACAGAAATATTTCCACTGTCGGTCTTGCAGATAAACAAAATATTATTCGTAACTTTAACGGTTATTCTTACTTTTCCTCTATTCTCATCACTTTTTTCCACGTAGAAAATACCTTTCGTTTCATTTATGCCGCATTGAAATTCATAATGTTTCGAAACTGAATTTACACAACTGCGAATGTAATAATATTTCAGCTTTTATTTTCATTTTCACGTTCCATTTTCTCCTAACTGTATAAGTTTGCGGATGCATCTATCGAATTAGCGATTGCCTGGTACGAGAGCGTATTTACAATATAGATCCAACCCATGAACTCTATATCTTTATTCCAGATATATACTTCGCGTTAGAGCGTTACACGTCGTTATAAAAGCGCACGAGTTAATTGAACGGAATCTCTCTCTTGCAACCTGTGATTAAATGGGTCATCTCTTAATCGCGATCTCGACTCGGTGCGAAAACGTCTCTTGTTTTTGTTATACGTTCCGCACGAGAGATAGCAGAAGCGTTCTAAAAGCGTTGATAAGCATTATTACAATTCCGTAAATCTGAAAAAGAAATAAGGATTACGTAAATCCAGGTCGTGATGCGATTCGTGAAATCTACATGACGTAATAAGCTTTATAAATTCTGTTTCTGATACTGGAAGTAATACATTGTTGTTGATGCCAAGTCATGTTTTTACTACGGCTTTATTTTTGTCTAATATTAAAAACTCATACAGCGAGAAAATTTGTTTTTTTTTTTTTATGTTGGATATCAACAGCTCCCTGTTTCATTTTGTTTCATAGTGGAACATTACATAGCTAATCAAGCTATTTTATGAAGTGTCATTTTTTTAAAAGTTATATTAAAATCTTTAAAATTTATGTTATCGATGTGCGTATACAATTTGTTTTGTCAAAATAATCTTTATCCGTAATAACGTAATAATTATAATTCAATTGAATTACATTACACAATCAAATATTGAAATTACCTGCAATAATATTCGTTAAATTTTAAAAGCAGCGTTACCAATTAATTACACTAAACAATTTTTTTTTTAATTATTACTCTAAAACAATATATTAAGATTATGTATAAAATAATATTTAACTTCTTTTTTTCTTTTCTTTTTTCCTTCCAATTATTCAGTCGACGAGAAACAACAGTGATATTTTTAACTTCGCAAGTACTCGTGTCTCCGTTGTCGTCAATCGTTTAGCGACGACGTCTCGCAAATCCGATGCGATCGTAAAGGATCGACTTTTTCGCGCCAGTAGTGGGATCGCTGTAGAAATGTTTACTCTCCGAACCCCTGTTAAATTGCGTCACCGAATCAACTTAGCCGTGAAGCGCTACAGTTGGCGACCGCCGTAAAGCAGTTTAGTGCCTTCGGGTCGCGTACAACGAATAATTTACAGGCACGTGAAGAAGAACGGTAGGTAGGTACAGCGAAAGTCGCTCGCACCGTTTAATCTTTCCGTCGAATTCGGAAACGAAATTGATGGAAAATCTCCCGTGAACCTTCTCAATGGAGATAATGATAATCTCGTGAAATCAGTTACTTTTGTTAGCAGCTGCTTCAACGTTATCTTTCACGGCTCGCTAAACTGCTTGGAAAAGTTCGCCGATCGCGACGACGTATTTATGAACGCGGATATGCTTGACCCTACGAGCAATTATGCGAACGATTATCGGTACCGCCGATCTCTCGTTTAATGACGGTCGTATCGAACGCGATACTTGCTGCTCGATATATTGGTAATGTCGATCTGGGTACATTCATGGCGTCGAGTTGGAGCGAGGATACGTATAGTTATTGGTAAAAAGATGAGACCGCAGATATCCGTTAAGTATATTCACGTTTCTTCTCATTAAATTCAACTGAATCGTATAATTTCGGAAAATGCGTGCAGTATCCCTGGTAGAAATTTTATGCATTTTTTCAGCAGTCACTAAACAGTTACATCAACTTCTATCTAGTTACTGAGAAGGAAAACTACTTAGGGTTCCAATCAGGATGTAACTCCTTAGGTCTGTTTTTTGTGGATGAACTAGTGTACACTTTTGGAACTTAAAGTGAGATAGATATACGTTTGATATTTGTTTAAAGCGAGAAAGAGAGTTCTAGAACAGCCTAGTGCAGGAACAGAAAACAGACCATTTGTTTGCAGTTACTGCATACAAAAGTTGCGTAAAATCTGAATCCATTTACTGAATAGAAACACAACAAATAATGGATATTAAATTGATTAATAAGCAAGCCAACTGTTTGTGAAATAGAATAAAACTCTATCAAGTTCTCTTGTCCATTTCCTACTCAGTGTTGGCACAATTAATGAGAATACAGTAATATTAGATAATAACTGGATAGATGTCTAGGAAAATTGTATACACTTCTACCAGAGATGTTCTAAAGATACAAAAATGTTTCCGCGATATTGTTATAGATTTATCTTCGAAGAAAACGTGCGCTTATAATTTTAATTTTCTCGTGAACGCTAAATCTGCACGAAATTTGCGAGAATAAAAAGTGTCCTTGTTAAATTGAGTAATATATTTTCTCGATTCTTCGAAACGTTTCGGTCGCGAGTATTTGGGAAAATCGGAGAATAGGAACCCTGGACCTCATTTCTACTGAGGTGAGGCGATCGGCTGGTCATTTTCCTTAGTTGGCTGGAGGCGGCCAAACAAGTGTGCGCGTTTAGGAGCTCCTCGTTATCCGAAAGGTAAACTTCTTCCGTCGATGAGAACGATGAACGAAACGATAAGGAAACTTCGTCTCGGAACGGCAATCTCACCCAAAGAGATAAGGGTAGTGCACGATTTTACGAAGCCTCACCCCGCGCTATTCTCAGTCGTCTCGTTAATAGTCTTCGCGAGGAGACAAACGAAGGGAGGGTGGAAAAACAAAATAAAGGTGTCCTTAAGCTGAGGTGAAAAAATACCAGCCGATAACTGTTGACAGATGGAACGCCATTTATTGCATCACCCGTTCTCATGGAAAATTCTTGTCGCAGCGTATAATCAGTCGGAGGAACAATAATATGGGAAAACGTTTTTTCAAATAAAATGCTCCTATCTGTTACTGAAATCAATTTTCCTAACATAAATTTTTTATTTGTTTGACCGATTATTTGTAACTTCTAATCGTTAAGATTTTATTTATCCTTATCTACTTATTATCTATAGTAACTTCATAGCGGTTCTTATTTTATTTAGTAACGAAAAAAATAATATTACAATTATTCTATTGTTTTTGTTGTCTAAATTAAACAATTAATTAATGATTTATATTATGTATAGAGTATCTCATGAGAAGTTATTAATCAGCTGTCATTTGTAAAAATATGTATATGAGATAGGAAAAGTAAAAAATATTTTTTAATATGGATGTTTGACAGTTTTATTTACATATACCGAAAGTAAAGATGATGGGAAATATTTATTATATCTTTTAATAAATGTTTATAAAAATACTAATCTTTGTAATGTAATTTTCAAAATATTTGCTAAATTCTTGATATATATTTCTGAAATTATATATCATTAAAATTGGCAATATTTGGCATTTTTATAAACTTTTATTAAATAACACCAATATTTCCGATTGCAGCATATATAAATAAATCTGTCAAATATCTTTTATTAAAAAATATTTTATTTTTCTTATTTTTCCTATCTGCGTTTAAAAATGACAGCTGATTAGCTTAACTTTCTATGCGAGACATGGATATCGTCCTTGTACATCGTCCATCTAATTAGAAAACATCACATGTATCAATCTAGTGAGTGAGATGTGGATGATCAATAACTAACCGTAATATATACCATCTTGATTTTTGAAGAAAAATGGTTATTTATTGACTTATCTATCCTATAAATCAGTATCATATAACATCGGTAACATGCTACAAGTCTTTGAATCAACGAGGCGTGATATTTGGGTTTCCATTTTTATACTCCTCAGGCTTGCTCAATAACGGTCGATCCAATGAATCAGTGATAGTGTAGCGCTTATTTATTTGTCGCCTGGCTATTACAGTTCGCCGAAGAGCGTCGTGATCTGTCTCACCGTGAAATTACTAAACATAACGTCAGAGAGAGAGAGAGAGAGAGAGAGAGGAGAAGAGCAAGCGGCCCTGACTCTACCTTTATCGTGGCGGCAATTTTTTCCGCGATACGCCTCGTTTGGTCCACGCTTGGAGCACACGCTTCGCCAGACGCGTCGGCCAAGGCGTCGGTGCGCGCGACCGGCGTGCGATGCGCTCCGCTCCGCTCCGCTCCGCGCGCGCGTTTCATGGTACTTAGGTGCTCACGCCAGCGGCGAGCCGAGGAGTCATATCGCGTGAAATCTCGTCTCTCGATCTGCGATCAGCGTGCGTAACGCGCGACGACGACGCAACGTACGTACGTCGAGACATATTCTTACACGGGTACATAATTCTCTCGTGCGAAACAGCCGTATTACAGTGATCATGCCGCCACACTCCGTGTAAAAGTGGAAAATGAGAGGTGTCTCTCTCTTACATTCTTCCTTACGCGGAGCCTAGACTAAGCTGTCAAGAACCGAGTTGGTGCGGTAGTGTGGTGCCGGATTTACGTCGTCATGCGTGCTCCCAGCAGGTTCTTATTAATTTACTTGGATCTCAACGTCGTCGTCGTTTAGACTTAAACGCGGCTCTTGCATGTATAAAGTGCTTTTAAAATAACTAGGGATTTATCAGGGACATAAAGGTATCTTAAACAATAATCACTCGTGTAAGAGTGTTTGGTTCATATCGGGGCAAATGACCACTGACGTTTATCGTCTACGTTTACTCGATATCCTTAATCGGGTTTAATAACGTCCGTAGTTATGAAACTAGCCAATCGCAGTCATTCTATTCTTAAAAGGAATAGGTATGATTGGCCAGTTTTATAAGCACGGATGTTATTAAGCTCGATTAAGGATACCGTGTAAACGTTGTTATCAACACAACATCTAAGAGTCATTCAAAAAGAAAGGAAGACAATGTATGTATTTCATACTTAGTTTAATTGTAGTTTTCTGAAAACATAATTTTCTATAAATAAATAATTTTTCAGAGTTAAAATTTTCAATGAAAAAATATTTATCTAACTTATACAAATTATATATACGACTTATATATGTACTTGAATACTATGCAGACTCATTTACTCTTTTCTGCCATGTCAATAAATCATTATACTTAATTTTTCTTAAAGCTAATAGCGTTGTACATCTTGACAGTGCAGTAATATTCTCACGTATTGACGAACATCGAGAAATTAATATTCTTTAGGTTAAACTCGAGAATTTCTTCATACTTTCCGTAGGGATGATTGATTGACGCACAATCATTTGGATTTAACAGACCCACGGACCTGAACTCATCACACTGCTGACATAGATTTACATATCACACATGTACATACACATTTATCAATTTACACATGCTTTTATGAATGACAATACAGCGAATAAAGAAAAAGTATATAAAAATAGAAAATAATTGGACCTAAAAAGAAGAAAAAAGTACAAATGTGTATACACATATATAAATTTTATTAAATTGAAAACACTACAAACAAATATAAAAAATTCTCTTATATCAATTATTATCGTGATAGGTCGAAACGTTTTTTTTTTTGTTTATAATTTTTATTCTCTCTCTTATGACTTATATTTTATTTTGTCTTGTTTATATTGTGTAGATGGTATTAATTATATATTGAGAGGGTTATCATGTTTTATGATTGGTAAAATTTAGGCAAACTCGAACTTGCGTTTAAATACATAACTAATGTACAACTTTAAATGTTGAGTGATACAAATATACTATTTGGCTCGTAGTTCCTGTTTATTAGTTTCAATTATTATCGTTTTATATATTCTTGTGTAGAGAGTGCGCAAGTATATGCAAGTGTATACAAAGATGTATCTATTTTAAGCGAGTAAACGATTAAGATTCTTCCTTTTATCAGTACTTTATTGTCAATTCAATAATTTTTCGGTTGCTTGATACTTCAAGAATGGTTATAGATACGGAAACGAAAAAGTGACATATGCGGTTGCGGAGACATGTTCTTCATCCTTCATGTTCCAAGGATCATGGCGGCATCAAACGTCAAGGGCATTAGCTAAGTGAACTCGACGAAGCAGCGGATGCTGACGATTATTACTTACTACGATCGCGGCTGCAAGGAGCTGCACGTAATCGCGACAGGTTATCCTTGGCTCTCTCTTCATGCGGCTTCGCTTTTTTCGATTCTGTAGTAAATGGCGCCTGCAGTTTGCGTACATATACAGTTTCCAGTCCCGCCGAAGGTCCCATCTGCCAATGATTTATCGCTCGGAATGCGACACGTATAACACATGAATACTCATCTGTCGAAATATCGAACGGGTATGTTCGTAAATTTCATTGGCGGATATCCAATTGCCTCGTAATCCTTCTTTCCCTCGCGTTTCGATAATCTTCGCTCGCATAAGTTTACGGAGACAAGAAATACGATTCATATATCATACACAGAAAAATATCATTTTATTGCTCAGAAAAGTGATTACTCAATTTACTTTCTTCCTTTTAAGTAACAACGGTTATCTTTAACAAAGAATGTCTTCTTGTAATAATTTCTAAATATACTTGTTACAAATTTTAGAAAAACTCATTATTATGTACTCTCGAAACAAGAATTTATTTTCTTTTAAAGAATAACGTAAAATTGAAGAAGCAACTTTATATAACAAGCAAATCAAACTTGTTTTATAATTTAATAATCTTGACTAAAGTATTAAACTCACTAGGATTCAGAATATATTTTAAATAAATTTAATAAACTTATGATTTGCAGATATATAAATTTTTGAAAAAAATATTTAAAACAAGTAATTATTAATATAATATATTATAGGACCCCCCCCCCC
>NW_017295960.1:2135238-2145933 GCF_001594075.2 Trachymyrmex cornetzi
TTCTTATGTGAATTTATATACTACGTATGTAGTCCCCAGAAACGCGCGCCGAAATGATTTTTCGGTCTTGAAACGCTAACTCTATTAAACTACCGCAGTAATATCACGAGTTAAATTGACTGGCAATTTAACAAATTTTGATGCTTATTCGCATCTTCGAAACGATCTTAATAATGATGAATAACATATTAAAATCTGTAAATAATTATTACTTGCGTACCTATATATTTTTCTATGCGTTAGGTGACATCCCGATCTCAGTTAATACAATTTTATATAATACAAAGTATACAAAACAATGAAAATGACAGCCATTTTTATTAGCAACATCAAAGACTAATACAAAAAAACAGATGATATAAAAAAAAAGTTAAAAATTTATTTCTTTTAAATAATATTTATCTGTATCGAAAATTTTCAGAGAATATCTTTTGCGTATTTTTGTGGCAGAATTGATATCACAAATTGTATATATAATATTATATTATTGCCTGTATACGTTCTTTGAGCAACTTTGAATAATCTGAGTCCTTTTCATACATTTTCAAGCCTGGAATTGACCTAGATTATTATTATTTTTTTTTCCATTACGTATGCAATATATTGAAAATTGATTTAAATGGTACCAAAGCTCTAACCAAATCGGAACGATAATTAAAAAGCAGTAAACAGTGATATAGTCTGCGGTATCGATCGTTCGGGGGTTATTTAAAAGCGCGTTTAAAAAATGTTTGACGCGATATCCGGCGACGCGATACGCTTAAAAAGCCAAGCGGTCGAGGCTATACCATCTGTTTTGCCGGCAAAATGGCTCGTAACGCGCGTGTCCATGTCCGCGCACAAAGCGGTTTGTACCGTTTCGCCTGTGCGCGGCTGGTAATGGCTAGTGGATTAATTTTGGGGAGACTCGAGCGAGCGTGAAACAAATTTGCGACGTAGCAGTGCAACACGCGCGGCGGGTTTATTCGGGCGTGGGTGATTTCCGAAGAGGAGGAGGAGGAGGAGGAGGAGGAGGAAAAAAAGGAGATCGATGTTACTGCACCTCGCACGATATCGATGTAAAAGCCCGGCTACCACCGTTTGTCTGGTCATGAAAACCAATCGCGTCGACTATGGTCTCGTGATCGTGTTTCGTGTTCTTCGTTACACTCCGCAAATGATGACGAAGATAAATTGGCAGATATAAGATATAATGCTCAAGGCATCATCGACGGGAATTCAATAAACACTTAACGAGATATATGCCATGATCCATGGAGAACGAGTCTCACGTGCTCGCGTCTTTTTCGTTTCTATGACTATTCTTGAGATATCAAGTAATCGAGAAATTGCTTGATTGACAATATCAGAGATAAAGTGCTGATAAACTTGACAGTATTAATCATGTATTAATCGCTTAAATTGATATCTTATATATATCTGCATACTGTATAAAAACATAAAACAATGACAAAATAAACGGTAATATAGAAGCTAAAAAAATAGATGACTAATTTTATTAATATAAAGTTATTCACATATACTATTCGAAACGACTCATACAGTAGTCCTCTTCAGTCGTTACAAACATTAAATTATAGAAAACAAAGCAAATTAGAAAACTATCACTGTCAGTTAAAGAAGGTACCACATGATGTAGAAAGCATGGTGCAATGTAATGTCAGAAGGAGTCATAATTTAATCCGATAATGTCACAATTGTATCCTCAATATTAGTACACGGAGAGAATTTTTTCTTAGAATTTACCCTGAAAATATGACAGTCGTAGGACAACATTGTGTGTGTGTGTGTATTTCGAAGAATTTTAATATAAATCTCTCTCATTTATTAATAAAACTACAATAAAAGTATAAAATAAGTTTGATCAATTTTACTGAAGTGCATGGTAAAAATCTTCAAAATATTGTACCACAATCACCATATATATTTTCAGGATAAATTTTAAAAGAAAATTCTCTCCGTGTAACAACCTTGCTTTTATCCGCTCAGTAAAAAGGAAGGCGTCACGTATGAAATCAAAATTAAAAAAAAAAAGAAGAATAACGTCATAGCTCTAATGGAACAAATGATAAAGGTGTTAAATATATAATATTATAAAACGAAATGTGTAAACTTACAGATATAAAATTAAAAGTTGTTCTGAGATCTTGTATACACTGTCTAAAACGCTCCAAAGCACATGCTATTGGTGTGATGGTAGAGAAATAGATTAAAGGAACTCGAGTGATAATATTGTGGTAGCTGTTGAACTTAAAGATAAGGAAATTTATTTATTATTGTTAGGATCATTGTCAAGTAAACAAAAATAGGGTTTGCTTAATTTAACCGTATCTTTTTGGGCATTTATGCCATTATATTGTTCTTTTATGAAAAGGATTTCTGAGATTAATCTCTTATTGTAATGCGATTCAGTGTCCATGACTCTGACATTTTTCCAGTTAAAGGAATGATGAAATTCAAGCATGTGATTAGTTAGTACCATATATTTGGAGGGATTCTCCCTTATATTATACTCATGTTCCTTTACTCTAGTACTAAGTTTTCGCTTCGTTTGGCCCACATATGAAGCGTCACAATCTTTGCATGCAATTTTGTAGACTACATTATTTTTGCTCATTGTATCTGTTTAAAACGATGTATCTGATAAAACGATTTTTAGAAATATCTTACTCTCTAAATTTTTTGGAGTGAAATCTCATTCTAAAGAAAAATAGTTTTGAAAAATAGTCTTGAAAAAAAGTGTCTCAATTTTCAATTTTTAAGAATGAGATTTACTCTAAAAGTTTTAAAAAATATGTATGTATATATTAGAATTATGTATCACATTGAGATTAAAAAAAGTGACCATATATAATCTAATTGAATTTTAATTATTACAATAATTTAAATAAAATATTGAGATAAATAAAAATTGTAAGGAAAGAGATGAAAGATATAATACAAAGAAATATTAATTCCAAAGAATGATAAAATTGAGAAGTATGAATAAAATTATAAAGTAAAACTAACAAAGTATGAATTTTATAAATGTATGTTATATCAATTATCGTGTCAAAGTTAAGGTATGACAAACAATTATATTAGATCTTCGTTAAGAAATTCTTCAACTTAATGAAAGTCATTTAGAGCATAAACTTTCTAGTATATCTTGCATAGAAAGTAGTAGAAAACGACAACTGCAAGAATTACAGGTAACTACTTGCCAAACGACTCGTACGGACGTAGCCGGGACGGGAATTGTAAAACGCCAACGAATCGTACTCGAAAGACGCGGAACTTGGAGAACTGTAAATGAAACCCCGCGGAATCGCGAAGTTCAGATCAGTTCGTTTCGTCCGGGAGAAGTCTGGGAAGTCGATAGGAGAAAAAGGAGGGTGGAATAAATGGTGGAGGTAAGAGGATACTGGGAGTGATTGGCCAAAGAGTCAGATAAGTACAAGAGAAGGAACAAGAGGGTGGGAGTCGAGCGAGGACGCCGCGAAGGGAAGAAAAGATTCGGAAGCCGAGCGGATGCGCTTCATTACGTCATAGATTGTTGTAGGAAAACAGGTCGAAGCGAAGATATCGTCGTCGCGAAGGGGAGTTTCACGCTCGTAGACGACGGATTGCGGAACAAACTTGTTGTAAGCACAAATACTTTGACAAATTAGGTCGAACGACAACAAAGTAGAGAAAGATTCGGATATAATTAAGTCTCGTTCAACGACACTGAATGTATTTTCAATGTACTGTATGAATGGGAGAGAACGAAGCTTTATACCAATTTAATGCTCTAATAAAAATGAAAAATACACAAAAGGCTATTTATAAGAATTAAACTATTTAAAATGAGTCATACCATAGTATTCTTAATATTATTTATGCAGATGTTATGTATATCGATATATAAAAAATGGGATCAATTCTTGTTGAAAAATGCCCTAAAAAATTCAGAGTACATACTAAACTGCTTAATTGAATTCCAGATTAATTAAATAAGATCGTAAATAGTTTGACGTAATTCTTCTTATCTTTCTTGTCTTTCGATTTTTTGTATATGTATTACAAAAGAAGGATTTTTGTTATTTATCCTGATCAGATTTCTGCTACATAAATAGACTTGTTGTAATAAGCTAAATGCTTAGTGCGGTTTTCTCCTGTGTGGTTTAACGTATCATTGCCTCAATCCGCTTACATATTGAGGTATTACAGGACACTTGTGGCTTTCGCACCCGACCGCATAATGAGACGAACGCTGCTAGTTTCAGATATTGATAATACTGGATGATCCAAGAAGGGTAACTCTTGGCGCGTTGAGAAATTTATAATCGAGGAACTTAAAGTCATTCTTACCATATTAAATATACATCCAATAGTTTAAACTGTATAAACTAAGATTAGATTAGTAAAGATAATTTAATTAGATTAATGTTTAATGTTATCTTTATACTAATTCTATCATTTCTACCAAGAAAAGATAGAAGTGAAGAGACTTTTTTTCATTAGATCAGATTTAGTTTTCTTTAAATCGCGATTTTAGGACATTAATGTATAATCTAAGATTAAAATAGTAAAGATAACTTAGATTAATATCTAACTACGTTATTTTTACTAATTCTATCATTTCTACTAAAAAAAAAAATAGAAGCGCAGAGATCTCTTTTCGTTAAATGAGATTCAATTTTCCTTAAACCGCGATTTTGAGACATTATTGACATTTATTAAACTTTTTAAATGAGCGCAATTCACGAGATCAATATGAGCGATAGAATCTCAACTCTATCTCAAACTATCAACGCAAACGCGCGCGGACAATGTCCGTAAATTTCTGAACTAATTTCCGCGCCGAAAGAATGAAAAGTTCGCGAGCGAGAAAAGATCTGTGAAGGGGATAAAAGAGAGAGAGAGGGGGATGTTCGCGAAAGAGTCCAGGGCGAAAGTTTGTGACGGCGCGTACGATATATTGAAAATTGCAACGTGAAAACACGAAGTGCAAAAAATGCACTAAAAGATTGGGGTTAGTCGTAAATGTAAGAGAGTAAAGAGGGTGGACAAGACGAGGAGCGCGAAAGGGACGGCGGGAGAGAGAGAAGAAGATAGAAAATAGAAAAGAAACTAACGTTGCAGCGAACGAACGAAGGAACGAAGGAAAGGACGACGAGGGTAGGTAGAAGCGCATACCGTTGCGCGCAAGTATTCCTCCAAAGTCGTGATTAACCCCTCGTTTCTCGCGAGCCGCGCGAGCTTTATCGTCCGACCTCACCCGTTCCTCCATCGGTCGTCTTTCCCGATCCCCTACACCTTCCCGATCCTGCAGCAAACCCGCAGACCGTGTCCGAGACTTTCTGAAGCATCCCCCTCCCCCTCCCTCACGTCGAACAGGGAGAAAAGGACGAACGGAGACAGAGAGGGGAGTCGACTGCGGAGTAATAAAGAATATCCTTTAACCGGGCGGGCTGTCATTAACGCGTGAAATTAAAAGTTCCAGCTCGTTCGAATGCTCGAGGAGCAGGAGTTGGGTGAGAGAGGAACCCGTTTCCGCGGACTTACTGCACTTCCGATAAAAATCGAGACGGAGAGGCGAACTATAATTGGCATACTCGCACCCAACCACGTCGTTCTCTCGGATATCCTTCTTTTTGTTTTCGCAGTTAGAAATCGCACGATTGAGTTAAGTAATGTTCCAAGGAACTTGAGTGACTCTCGCTGAGATTTATGAAAGCCTCGTGCTACACGGAATTCTCGGTAATTATTAGCATCTTCTTAATAACTGCGGTATTTCAATTGCACTTGTTATATTTTTATTAACTCATTGGCTTCACCAATATCTATTTTTTTTACTTCTTTTTTTTTGCCAGTTCCACTGCGCGTCGGTTTTCCTTGAATTTAAATTAAATGCGAAAAACTCATTCTTACTCTTTATTTTTCATCTCATATAAGTATACGACGCAAGTAAAACATGTTTTCTTTGTAAAAAAAATAATAAGAGAAATTTTATGAAAATCTTGTTAGATGTGATTACGATATATCTCGACTGCACGAATCACAAATTACTCGGATTACTTCAATTTCGCACGCACATTTAAATTCCAGACGTTCCTAAATCTTTCTTCCGTATGCATGCAGATAGAGAGAGAGAGAGAGAGAGAGAGAGAGAGAGAAGCTTTACGTTAATGCTTTCCATAATTCCGTATCGCCGTAGTTATTTATCGCTCGGTTTAGTGCCCTGGGGGAAGTAAAGGTAAAAATATTAAATGCATCAACGTTATCAATCATACATCGATCATGGCATCAATCTATAGACCGTTAAGTGAAGTGCGTGCTAATAACGGTGCAACTCGTACACGACGTTCTGCGTGATGCAAAACTGAAAAATTCTAATCTCGCGTAACCGGTATAACCGCACCAGCGATTACTATTAGCCACCGCAACCGATCATGGTACGTATACCGGATAACGCCAACTCGATCGGTGTGATGGATCGATGTGACATCGTGGAATCAATTTAATAGGTGCATTACGTATTCCATACGTAAAATTTTTTAATGGCGAATTAGGATGGAACAGGTGTAGCGTTTATTAAAGATTATAGCTGCGACTTTGCGAACAACTACGTTCACTCGGCATGTTTGTTGTATCCATTATACTTAAAGTGTTATTTCCCATGTAAACTTGGAAATATGCAAATTGAAGCGCAGCATTTAAAAGTTAAATATCTTTGTGAGTTCTATTATTAAATTAATATCGCGCGAAAGATCAGCGTTTCACGCTGAATTTAATCTGAAAAAAATAACGCTGCGATGCGGTGTTTTGCAAATTTCATATGTCACTGTGAATATAATGGTTATGGTAAATTTGCCGAGAATTTTTCTGTGTTTATAAAATCTTTTTATTGGAAAGAACAAATAGATAGTTATACATATACCGTGTTTACCCACTAAGTTAACAGATATTTGTGGATATTCTTTCAAAGTAGTAAAACTTTCGCAAAGTAAATGTTACACGTGTCCTCATCAACTAAATTAATAATCCCTTAAACATATTTGTTTATCTGACAGACTAAATGACATGAAACCGACATGTGATGTCGGTTTCATGTTATTTAGCCTGTCGGATAAACAAATATGTTTAAAGGGTTATTAATTTAGTTGATGAAGACACGTGCGACACTTAAAAATTATGAGAAATACAAAAATATACAATATGATGATAAACGTAAGAATAGTATATATATAAAAATAAAGATATTATCAGCAAAAGAACTGATGTAGTCGCAGTGGTCTCGTTCGACATCATAATGTAGTAGATAACGTGGTAACATTTTGTCCCTTACGAGCTCTCATCTGGGACTTATCGAGTGTCAGAGCACTTCGAGATACACCCACTAGCTGTCGGTAACAGACAAACCTCTCGGTCCGTACCCCCGAGGCCAAGAAAGGTTAATCGAATCAATATTGGTGTTAGGATCAGGGCTGCAGGAAGGTCCATCGATGTTGGATAGGCTAGCTTCCGGATAATAAACCGCTCTCGCATTTTATTTTCCCTCGTCTATTCTACGTGGACGATAGTCCTAGGATTACAGAGTAAGCGTCGAGATTATTTTAGGAAATTTTACGCGAGCACTATCTTCAGATCAAAAAGAATCTAGACGGAATTGATCAAATCAATTGTGACAGTGGGCTATATTTAGAGATCAATGATGCAATAATTGTTTATTATATATCAAATAATTGTAATTGCAAGTACTTGTACATAGAAAAAACAATTATGCCAAAGTATGTACAAATTTAGATCTAACAATAATACAGATCTAACAATAATTTTATTGAATTATCAAAATAATTATGTAGGACGCTCAAACGTAATGCTGTAAAAAGTTTTGATATTCCAGCAACCACTTTAAACGTCTTACATAATTATTTTGATAGTCTAACAAAATCATTTTCAGATCTGTATCTATACACTAAAAAAAATTTCTTATTAAGAATGAACGAACCAGAAGAATTTTTAATTATATTAATCAGATCTGGTGTCTTAACTAAAATTATATTAAATTTAACCAGAAGATTCTGATTTGTCCATTTTCAATTAGAATTCCAATTAATGCAGCGAGACTCTTTCTCCAGTGGAACTAAATTTTTAGATTCTTTAGCAAAATCGTTCTTTCTGTAGCAACAGTATATAATTGCGTAATTTTTTCATACCGTTATAATATATTAAATAAATGTATCGCTAGTTATATAGTAATGCTTTAATAATACTTAGAAAGCTTATTATACGCGTATTACTTTGATCACTTTGCTTTTTATTGATTTAGGACTTCACGTATAGCCAATATGGAATATAATACGCGGAGAGTAAAGTATGTTCCCGAGGCATTTGTGAAACCGGCATTTGCATGATAATGACTCGCGGAAATGGTATTAGCATTTACCGGAAGCGAGAGTTTACGGAAGATAATATGAAAATTTAAACCGAAATTTTGTGCAATTTTTCTTCTGCGATAAATCAATTTCGCCGAATGTAAAAATTAATTTTAAAAAGATTAAAAATACAAAAAATGCTTTAATTATTCTCACTTACTCTTAATTGCTTTTACACAACTTTAATGGGAAAATTATTCGTGTCCATACTTGGTATAAATGTATAAATATATAATATATAAACGTACAAGTGTCCTAGAACTTTGCAACTACGGAGGCAGATATCGGAGCAAAAAGTTTTATAATCGTCATTTTAATATTGATCCATATAAGATATTTCAGGAAAACTCGACAATCAGTAGCCGATGAACAAATATTGTCGCGAATACGTTAATATCAACTCGTTCACAGCTTTTTCTCGCGTGTGTAAAAAAAACGGCACATATATATGCGCTCGTATGATATGTATGTGTGCCCTTTTAATCCCTGTATGCCCTTATGCCCTGGGATTTTTGTCCGATCTCGCAGGCATCCATAAACTACATCATATGCGGAAAAAGTGGGTCGGTCATGCACACGACGAGGGGAGGATGAACGGGGAGAGTTAAAATGGCACCACCGATAATAACCTGTCCGCGACGCGAATGGGGTGTGTCCAGCTGATTTATATCGGAGTACATAATTCGCTTCCGGTTTTATGTCGACGGCCGCCGTCCGTCCGTCCGGTCGGCCGATGTGACGGACAAATGACTATGGCGGCAAAATGCCGCCACGCAGCGAAATACGCGCGTAAATCGGGTATACGGAATGATCGTACAGTATGCGATTCTGATCTTATTGATGAACGTGCGCGCGTCGGCGGCGTCCCGGATTTGATCGCCTCGATATCTATTCGAGTCGCGATCATCCATTTTCTTCGCAAGGAGAAGGTGAAGGAGGAAGAGATACGTCTCCTCTCCTTCGGTTTCTCCGTGACTTGGTTCGCTCGTAGGAAATCTCTCCGCAACGGAAATGGTAGTTTTCCTGTCAATCGCGACTTCTTCGGTTAATGGCGAAAGGATATTTTTTTTTTGAACTCTCATTCAATATTTTTATAACAAACGCCAATGTTATTTCCTTTTAGGGAAGTTATATTATTAAGTTATTTAGCTCTTCTTATCAAAATCTTTAGCATGTAAATTTAATAATTTAATTTATTGTACATTTTATACAGCAATATAATATCTCTAAACTTTTGAAAAGATATATATATATACATATATACATACATATATCGGTTCCTCTTTTACAAAGCAAAATTGAAAACGGCCAGAAAGGAGCAACACTAGATGTAATGTGTGTGTGTAAAAGTTTTTCATTAATTAAAAAAAATAACGTTTTCAATTTTTACTTGGTCTCTTCGTCAATTCTTACACGTAAAGAAATGAAGTTTTTTTTAACCTAAAATAAGAAATATTTTAGATGACAAGTGAAAGTGAGACAACAATTAAACTATATAATAATCATAATATACATAAGTAAGTAAAAAATTGAACAATGTACGTCGATTATTAAAAAATTATTTTAGCAGCTCTTTAGAAAAAAGCCGATTTTTTTACGTTTGGCACAGAAGCACAGCGTCGTAATTCTTTCCGAGTCGTCGAAAAATAACTCGATTTCCTTCCTCCCCTGTGTCGGATTTACATGCGTTGTGTACAAAGCGAGAAAGCTCCTGAAAAAAAAGCATATCTCATAGCTTTTTTCCACCGAAAAACGAGATAACGACGGTTACGACAGAAGTCATCATTCCTCAGACAAATATATTACAATGTGACGAGAGCCATTTACGGTTACTTCGTTTTTTTCTGTTATAAATATCGGGGATATAAATCCGTGCACGCGCGCGCGCGCATATGTATAAAACAATATTAAGAATCTTTATTTTAGACCAGATATGTGAGAACACAATCAATACCAGAAAAATGCCTATTACAGTCGAAGCTGGATCTTCATTGCTTTAAATAATTAAATCTTGAATTACTAATATACACTATAATATGTACTTGCATATATACTATATTGTAGTGTTTTCAAAATGCGCGCCGAATTATTTCTCCGGACTATAAACGCAATTAAAACTACTCTAGTAATCGCGAATTTAATTGACAAGCAATTTAAGGAGGTTGTAAGGGCATAAAACACATATATTAATATTTTCGCTTTAAACAAACTACATACGTGTGAAAGTTGTGTTCGTAACATTCTGGTTTTATTGAGCAACACATTTTTATAGGTTATTTATTTTATTTGTTAT
>NW_017295960.1:2146056-2176849 GCF_001594075.2 Trachymyrmex cornetzi
CTGCATCTCAAGATAACTTTACAAAAATATTGTTGAATTCCTAGAGTATTTATATAAAAAAATTGAGATTTTTATCATTATTTTATAATACATTTTCCTATATTTATATTAGAGTACAAATTTAAAAAATATTACTACTTATTTAAATAACTTTTGGTCCAGATGGTCAATTGTTTCTATTTTTTGTGTATTACTATTAAATGAAATTTATAATAGTCTGTAATTTTTTCAAGTAGTTCTTAACATATTGCATTTGCCTTACAACCTCCTTAATAATTTGATGCTACCATCAAGCATCATATTATAAAGATGTTAATATGTTGAAAATGTAAATAAATTTATTGCGAAAAACATTACCTCGGCCGGGACTTGAACCCGGATCTCTTGTATTCCGTACGAGCATCCTAAACCATTAGACCACCGAGGCATATGTATAAAGTCAGAAGTAAACATTGCAAGACCTATATTCAGTGTACAAACCACTTGCGAACGCTGGCAGACGTTATACTAATTAGATTGTGCCCTTTCAAACGGTAGCAAATAATCTAGACCTCTTCTTGCTTAATTAAAGGCCTCCGTTATTTGCCTTTCCTCCTTAACGCCTTTTCTGTCTATGCCTTTTCTGTCTATGCCGCTGTTGAAAAAGACTCGCAAGAATTAACACAATCCTAAAATTATATCATCTGTCTATGTGTGTCCCGTTAGTTTGTCATGCATGCCGTACTTTTTGGGTCATTCGCGATCGAGGTAGCAAGACACGGCGAGCATGTATGCAATTACAAACGCGCTCGTCGTCCATATTTTTCAAATATTCGATTTCGATTGTAACACGACAATGCTACTTTCGCACCGGGGTGCTTTTTGTGCGACTCCGGCCGTATCGCTCGACCGACCCGACCGATCCGGGACCGATTGCGGAAACGCGAACAATTTTTTTTTCTCCACCAAAGGGACGCGGAGGGATGAGCCGACACATCGCGCAAGAGGACAGAAGCGGAACGCGGGGGCGGCGTTATCGAGTTACGCCGTTTAACGGGTATCGATTCGCGAGCGCGAAGTCGCGCGCTCTGGAAAGCGCACGGCCGTTCGTCCAGGTTACATTAGCGAATCCCTTTGATCGGGCCACCGATAACCAAGCCGACGAACGTCACGTACGTAACGCGTTTGTGATATCAAATCGTGACTCCGCATCGAAATCGTCGCCGCTGCGGCGGAGCGCGGCGCCCTGAACTTTCCGCGGATGATGCACCAGAGCGTACAGGGGGCGGAACTGGGGTGCATTATTTTAGTAGAGAAGAGCCGCGCGATTTTAACGGAGCAAAGTGGGGATTTATTACAGATTCGTGGACGTCTGCGTTCCCTCCAGGAAAAGTGTACTTAAAAACTCGCGATTAGCGATGCAAATAAGGGCATGCGAGAGAAGATTGTGTGGGTAATCGCGTATGATTAAGCTTGCTGCGAAAAATCCAGAGAAGAATAGTACGTCGTACTATATTAGGAGGAGACGCGGTGTAATTGAGTTAAATTTTTTAAAATCTTAAATAAGATTGTAAAAGAAATTGTAAAAGTTAATTTTCCTATTTTACATTGTATATAAACCGCGAGTCCTTCAAATAATCGTTTTATCGTACTCTTAAAATTTGGGTATTTACTCTAAAAAATGTCGGTGTTGATTTAACACCCTTGCAGTGTCTATATAATGCTTGTTAAATTAACATCAACATGGTGTGGTGGATTTAAAATCTCTGGTATTTATATCAACATCATCATGATTTAAAATGGTGTTAAATCTATATATAGTATGTTGGTGTCAATTTAACACCAACACGGTGAGAATTATACAGATACCGCTTGGTGTTAAGTTCACACCGCTATTTTTTACAGAGTTTAATTCTATAAATATCTTTGTAATTCAACTTCAGATTATTTTGAAAAAATTACTCTAAAATCCAATCAGATTAAGAGTGTATCTTATGTTGTCTATTTATAAAACAATACAGAGATGTGAAAGACACATAAGAATCAACGTAATTAAGCATGTATATAAGTTCTCTAATGTAATATATTAAATGTATAAAAAAAAATTCGATAAAATACGTATTACATGTTTTGTCTTCTTCATTGAGCCATCTTCAGATACTCGTTACAAATGTGCAGTCAACATATCACTTTAGATTAAGGTTCTCCTTGTGATGATATAGACGATATTACTTCAAATTTGTTGGCTACAAATAGATGTACATTACACAAAGAATTGAGAAGACTACACAGAAAAAAGACTATTCTTAACTCAACCATAATATACTCATATATAAGCAAAAATATTATAATCTTGCTTCAAAGATATCAATCTTGATTTGATTAAATTTGTTTTGATGCAAGTATTACTTTACACTTAATTCAAACTTGCTCAATATTAAAAATATCAATATAAATTCAAGACTAAAATTTTTAAAGCAAGATTACAATATTTTTGCTTATATATGAGTATTATGATTGATTTAAGAACAGTCTGTTTTTCTGCGTACTCGCAAACGGTTTACAGGCCGAATGTTTGGAATTTCTCGTTGTTCTAGAGAAGAAAATGATGTTTAAAGCGAGCAATAATTTTATCCAAGCGTAGCACTCACTCGTCAGCCGCTAATTTTATTTTCTTATATAAATAACTTTGTCAGAACAATTGAAACATCGTTGATGATGTGAGGAAATGAATTCCCGTCAGAAAGATTTCGAAAATTAGTACACATTCACAGAAATAAATTATATGTGTGTCAAGAAGTAAAATTTAGAATTAAAAATCGTGTAACCAGTAAGGCAATCAAATACTTTTTGAGGAGAAATTAGACAGATTGACAATGACTAAGATAAAAATAATGTCCAATTTTGTTTATGATAGAGATAGTTGTCTATTTATACTCACAAATTAGATTCGCGGAAATCTCGGAGTTCAATGGCTTAATCGTATAAAACTATGTGTCTCGATTACCAGAAAAAACGGAGTCTGAGATAATTAGAACGTCCCGATAATATCCGAATAAACAGAAGCGTAACATCTATCTGTTCTACAAAGCACCTCGATTACATTCTCTTATTGTACCAAATTGTAACGTAGTGCTTAATACTTAATTTTGCCAATTTTATGATTTTACCCTGAAGATGATTTAAACTGTGATCGAAATATTTACTTATTGTTGTTGATATTAATACATACAAGTTTTATACGCTACTGTGACGGTTTACATTGTTTTGCGTTTCTAATTTATGATCTATCTGTCTGTCTCACAAACGGTGAATTTTTTTTTAACCGTAACTTTAAAATTGTAAATAGTGAGTTTTTAACAGTAACGTTAAAATTGCAAATGCATCGGAACAATTCGCTCTTCCATCACCGCGTATATTGCGTAAACAATACCTTCCGCGAATGGAGGTCACCACATTGCGAGCGCATGGAATTCCTGACGTCACCCCGCGATGCATCCCAGGTATTCCTGCAGTGGTCTATGTGGACATGTGTATAGGTCATAGGTTAAACTCGTCAAACGTCTTAGGGGATGAGGGATTGCCAGGCGGCTAGAGAAATATTCATCGAGCGGCGAAACGGGTCGCATTGGGAGATGCAGTTTGAGGAAACGATCGCTCGATAATGATACGAGAATCCGTTGTGTCTAAGAGGTCGTTAGACTCTATATTCCATAAAAATAAACGGCAAAAGAAATTATCGTTCGTGACAGAACTACCTCTCGCTTGAAATATTAATCTCGCGACGAAAAGTAGAGCGCTCACCAGAGTAGAGCTCGTCGAAGCCACACAAAGCGGCATCTTATGGATATCCGACGATGATATCTATTTCCAACGAGGGACACTATCAACAAGCGTTTCTGCTCGACATTTCCCCCGTGGCAAGAATTCTCGATTAATATCGATAAGAATTATGTCAGATCGCTACGTACAAAACGTCGCATCATAAAAGTTTCAATTTAAAAAAATATTTTTATATTCACTGATCTGTTTCGCGAAATATTTATAATTCTCTTTCAATGTATAACAAATTCGTAGAAAAATAATGTGATACTTTTTCAAGTTTATAACAAATTTCTAGGATATTGAAAAATTAACGTAACATTAAAGTGCTTCATGCAGATTTCAAAGTCGGATAGTATATTACAGGAACACACACATTTCATGATATTATAAATTCCACAATTAAGAATAATTACATTAAATTAAAGGAAAAATGGATATTAATAAATAAAATTTATTATCCGTGGGAAATGTAGCTGAAAATGTAGTTCTGAATTTTAAATATGCTATTAAGTAATACGTTTTTAAATTTCCTACATTTGTAATCAAAATTGAGTTATAAAATGGTTTCCGAGACACGTAAAAAATATATATATTATTAGGTTTTTTCATTATACATATTTTATTTATTCCAATATCGATAAAAATCAATAATGAAAATCACTACTGTAAAAAACGATATTTCATTTACGACGCCCAATATTTCATTCTTCTCTCGATATACTTCATAAAATTTGAGCGCTTATGGTTTAGTAGCACGCGATGCATTACATAAACGTACACATAGGTACGCATGTAGAATACAGAAGAAAACTTTATATTAATTTACGATTTGTTATTAAACAATTTAACTTCTATATGATTATTAGTTTGTACAGTAAAGGGCAAATGTGAATAAGTAATTTTACACATATTACAGATATCATTAATTAATGAATTCGCCGCTTGCGTAATTAATGCCTCGCATCGAAACGACGGAATGATTCTCGTATTACCTAATAGCATTCGCATTACATAAAATTGATTTGTATCTCGCAATATCGACGGTAATAATAATACAGTTTTAGAGGATTTTGCGAGGCTACTCCATCACTCTTTCAAAGTCACCGAATATCCCTCTGTGCGCTTTCACGATTTAACGTTTGTGCGGCGCTTAATATTATTCGGCGAAAACCCAAGTAGTAATTACTGCAAAAATATTGTTTTATTCGTTTTCGAGGATTTTACGAGCGATATTGCAAAGGGCTGGACCGTAACGCGCGTGTCCATGTATAAACACGTAAAATGAAATTGGGGAGAAACGCATAGGGGGAAAACGCGCAGGTGAATATGCATTTTCGTTTAAATGCCATTTTGTTGCGGATATATATTTTCGGTGCGATCGTACTCGTGGCGCGGAACCGAAAAGTTAACTTTATCAACGCAAATGGAGATATTCAGTATGCGAAAAAAAAAAAGGATATTGCTAAATCACATTTGTAAAGTTATGTCGTTACAAATGGGCACGGAAAACATTTGTCGATAACCGTCACTCCAATTGTATAATTCATACATATGTATTTACATCGTTAGCAGAAGCTCGAAAACGACAAATATGGGCGATGACAAGTGAATTAAATATAACAAATATAAATAAACAATTCGCGCAGAAACTGGCACATTGCGTAACAGTTAACTTGTTAGCAGCACGCTTTTTTCTTTTTCACAATGATGGGCTTAATTTTTCCTGTAATGTGAATAAAAAAAACGAAAAATTCTATATAAAACGCCATTTAACAAACTACAAAATTATTTTCTTGCTTATATCATTTTTTTATATGCAAATAGTAAACATTTAATCAATCTTTTTATTTTAAACTCACTCGCAGAGAGCGTACATTCACCTTATTATGACATCGTAGTTTCCAAATATTTCAAAAAATGAATGTCAGTTCTGTGAATAAAAATGTATTCCCGCTTTTCAAAGTAAAATACGTTCAAATTACATTACGATTTAATCGTCTTTTTGTTATACCTAACTGAATCAAAATTTTTTAATACCAATTTTAGTCTCGTTTCGAGAAATGATATTAAAATAAATTAAACAATGAAACTATCCAATAGCAAAAGTTCGATTTTGTCATCTAATTTATCATGATGCCACATTTTAAAACGTTCAATACACTGGATAGGGTAAACTAGGATGTTATGTATAATAACTCTCCATAATTTCTCCAATAATTGATAAATAGTGCATTTTTATAGTCATTCTTAAAGATAATCAATATTTACAGTAGTTCATATGAGTACACTGTTCAAAATAACAATATTATAAATATTATCTGATATTTTTGCTTTCGACTATCTGCAAAGTTTTGCACGTGTCTGCTAAAAACTGTTATAATGTCTAATAAATTACAGTTAAGCTGCCATAATCAACATTACGTACACAATAAAAGTACGTAAATTGCAAAGTGACCTATAATTAATACTTTTATTTTCACTATTTATTTATAAATACTATGGTTATCTTTCTTAATATCACACACACACATGGCCATCCTTTTCCCTAAAAATCAGATAAGATGGCCAATGCATACTTTGTAAAATTTTGATAAAATTAAAGTTCTGTTAAGTATTTTCTCTTTAATTTCGATAGTATTTGTTACTTTAAGCTTCAGTAAAAGTAATATCCTAAATATTGTTAAAAAGTAACAGGAATAAATGTATGTTTTTTGCATTTTAAAAAACTATGGCCATCATACCCGAGTTTACCCTACATCGAGAATCAAGGGAGAATTACGGTATTCTCTGTTTCCATGCGTGATTTGATGAAAAAAGATTAGACATACAGCGTTTCAACGAATAGGTAAATAACTTTCGAGAATGATGGACTGTGCTATCCTGACGCACATAAACCCCGAGTGCAGTTAGGACAGTCGGAGCCGTTCATTTGTCGTGCGTCTGCATCAAGTATCAGAACCGGCAGGCAGGGTTTCCACGTTCGGTGACGCGCGTTACAATTTGGCTTAATCCGTCGGCCCAGTAAATCAACGGTGGCTCGACATCGCAGGTTTACGGGCGTGCCTACGTGTCGACCTGATTCGCGTCTATCTAACGAACCTGCCACAGCGTGATCAGCGCAAACTCTGTGACCGTGCCCATCGCTAAGAATTATACAGAGGACTGAAACGAAGAAAGGGAGAGAGGGAGAGAGAGAGGGGGGAGGGGAGGGGAGGGAAGGAGAGACAGGGCAAAATTGCATCAAATCAGACCAATTTGTCTAACAGAAGGAATTTTGGGATTGACCTGAATTATGCAAAAAGAGAAATTAAATAAAAAAAAAATTAATTAAATTATATAATTTTGTTATTTTATAAAAATTGCTACGGGTGTTAAATTAATATATTCACTCAGATCTTTTTCGGTTTGATACAATTCAATTAATTCATAGATGGAAATGTAGAGATATCTGTTTCCGTCGTCATTCTGAAACTGACATCCAATACATCAGATGTCACACATTCCATTTAAAAAATCGTTCGATCAATTAATTCGTAAATATATACACATGACCGAACATAGAGACAATATGAATCATACCATCCACTAATTTTACGCTAATAATTTGATTTGAAATGTTATATGCATAGCAGTTTCACAACATACCTACATAGAAACTTTGTATTATATAGGTATCAAATTGAGATAGTCTACGTTAATAATAATTTAATTGTAATGATCATGTTTACTAATTAACGTATCGTTTACGTAACATAATATCTTACTTCTTTACACTGAAAAAATATATTAAATTTCAATAAATATTTGTTTATGAATAATACTAACTAAATATTTACTAAATGTGAACATATATTTTTTTTCTTACAAGAATCATTATTAATAATTTGATTTAAGTATAACTTTTATTGAGTAAATATTTATTTACTGTAAGTAAATGTTTAGGTAGCACTATTTAAATAAATATTTATTGAAATTTAGTAATTTTTAAAAATGTATCTTCATCTTGCTCGCGTATTATTGTACATTAACACCAATGAGTAAAGTGGTAAAGAGGCCAAGGCAGGTATTGGTGCCTAATGATATATATTAGGCAATTTTGCAATTTGCCTAATAATATTATATATTGTGTGAATTTCTACAATTTCCAAATAATATGTTTCATTGTTTGACTTGGAAATTGTAAAAATTCACACATATTATTAGACATCAAGACCCACCTTGACCAAATGTAGTTACATTCACTCATTTATGTTGGACATTTCTCGATTCATTTTCACTGAATATTGTTTATTGTTCATTAAGTTGGCATTTAAATTTAACGCGCAATAAATTTAAATTTTATGTACAAGTAAAATTTTTCATATAATATTTTTCTATATTAGTTTCAACGAGTAAATCATTTATGATTATATTTGAAATATTCAATAATTGTATATATTTTTCATAATAAAAACATAATGAAAAATTTGATGCTAAAAAACTGGGAAAATTTGATTCGTTGAAATTATTTTTAAATATTCTGATAAAAATAAACAGAAAATGATTCTGTGAAAAGTATTATTTATAAATTCACTTTTATATGTTTTTATATTTATTTTTATTTCTGTTCAACTCCTATCTTTTTTGTATGTTAAACTCGATTCAATTACTTTACATGAAAAAGCACGTAACCGTGGTTATTTAAAAGAACGTAAAAGAACGTAGCCTCGCGATTTCTATTCTCACAAAAGACATCCGCAGGTCAGTCGACCGGTGTACTCAGCGCAAAAGGAGTATTGAGACCTTTTCTCTTTCCCATTCGAGAGAGTATTTTGGCCCTTTACGGATAAAGGTCGATCGTAGTCTACGGCGATCGGGATTCGAGGGCATGCACCGGCCGATGGCATGGCGAACCACCGGGCGTGAAACAAGTGCAGTGCATCGTCTGCAAGATAACGTGGTATACGTGTGTGTAGGTGTGCACAAGTGTAGCACACTGGCTCGCACTCTAGCATACAGGTCCGCGTCTATCGCCCCCGTCCTTCGCCCTCAAGATACCCCCGGTGTGGTAGAGCTCCGTCTACGGGGCTGTAAATATTTATACCGGCGGAGCGTGAGAAAATTCTGAAGCGGCGATGTGTATGTGTATGTGTAAGAATGTGCGGGTGGAAAAGGGGAATAGCTGAGGGAACGTTGGTAGAGAGCGGAAAGAGAAGTGAAAGAAGCGTGCGATACATCGTCTCGCGCGCGCGCGCACGGGGGTAGAAACGAGAAACAGACGATTTTGCTTCTCGAGGGTCTTGGACCTTGGCCTCCCCCGGGGACGATGAATGAGAGAAAAGGGCTCGGCGAAATTCGCGCTGCAATTTAGATGCGGACGCGCCGGAAAAGCCGGTGGTACGCTGGCGAAACAGCGGCGTCGCAGCTGCAAACGGCAAATGGCACGTCGAAAATTGACGAGGGTCATTACCGCGTCCTCGTCGGCCAAGATTATACGGCGGTGTGCCTCGTGACCTGCCTCTCGTTTCAACATTAACTCGCACACGTATCTACGCGAATGTTGTGCGGCCCAACACACGCCGCCGAGAGCGCTCGATAAAAGCTCGGGAAAAACGCGAGCGGAAACGCCAGATCATTGTAAGCGGCCTTGTTAAACAATAATAATAATCACGTGTGGTCCGCGAGAGAGCCGCATTTTCTCAAAACCGCAATTCTTTCTCCGAGGCCTGACCTGGCGTAATCGCGAGTACCGAGAATGCTCGAGGATATCTGGGTCTAAACATCAGAGATTGCGCACTTTATTCCCGCAAAATAATAAAAGTAAAAAAGTTAAGTCGCGAATACGAAAAAAGTGCTATCTTTTATACAATACGTATTTATTTAATCTTTTTAGTAGATAGTGGCTCAGCACTCCACGCAGTTATCTCATAAACTTTGTTCTGGAAAAGAAAAATGATAAGTGTCCAGGAGTCTTAAAGTTCATTATTTCTACATTGCTTTATCTCATATAAAGGTATATAACTACTGTAAATTTAATTTTATATATACTATTATATTAAAAAATATCACTATAAAAATAAAATTTTTGAAATGTTCCGAGCACTCCACTTATCTTAAATGTTAAAAAAAAAAAGAGAGAGAACAAATATAAATTCTCTCTCCACCTCGATTTTAAATATCAAAAGTATATTTTTCATAAATGACATTTACAATTTTTTGCAGTACCATTATTCTTCACGCGTAGAATTTCTATCGACGAAATTCTTTTTCTGTTCCATTCTTATCCAGTTTTCGACTGACATAATTTACGGGCTATTCTCCGAAAAATCGTGACTCGACGATTAATTTTCGTCGACGCTGCCATGTTACGGATTTTAATGTCACCCTACGCTACTACCGGTAGTCGGATTTGACCAGCTGGCATTGAATTACTCGTACTCGCCTCGTGGGCTTTTAACAGGTGCGGCGACGACGACGACGACGACGACGACGACGAAGCTCATTTGGCGATTCCTTTTGAAGCCGCGACCACTTCCGCTCCTCGGCTCGACGATCCCCTTAAGTATTCAGAGACAAGGATAGGAGGTTGCAGGGTGGGGTGACCAAGCTGACGAAGAAGGTGGAAACTCGGAAAGGTGGCGATGGCGCGCCACGGTAAAAGATGCGTGTTCCGGTGTATGCTTCGTGTGGGACTCTCCCACGGGCCCGTGGAGCCCCTGAACTTGCTTTATATTTTCTCGCCGTCGCTTATAAGACGTCGCTCGCCTTCTTATCGTACCGCGAATATCTATGCGGGACCGGTGATAATTAGGAATTCGTGCTCCGCTAACTCCGCCGTGTGTCGAACTGTGTCGCACGCGGGTCTCGCTCGGCGGAAGACACTAACGAGTGCTGCTCTTACAATCAGCGATGACGAACGTGGCTGATCGTTAAGACACCCGCGAGAGTATATATCTAGGTGAGCTTTATGTTTCATTAATTTTTCGCAAGCGAATTTAACGCGGTAAAATTGTATCTTAAGGAAACTCTGTTTAGAAAATGACTCGCGTCATTTTAACCATCACACGGGTGAAAAATATCTCTTGAGGATAAATTATATATGTAACACGGTAAAGAAAATTTTCGCAATTTATTTGTGACCCCATAAAAATTGCTCGTCATCCCATTGCTCACAAACACGGTGACTTGCTCGATTCTTATCCGAGGGGGGGACTTACTTACGGCGGACTTTACACACGAAAGGCAGAGATTTATTAATTAGTCAGCAATTATGAGCACCCGGAAAATTCGATATACGATACGGAGTTTTTTTTTTCTACGGCACACTTGATAGTGTACGCGCGAGAAGCAACGTTTTTGCAGAATTATACATTTTGCAATTATACGATGCGTCATGCACGCTCGCATCGATGCAATTTATCGTGAGCGACGCGGAAAGACAGCTTGTGAAACACGAGTAAATTAAGGCGAAATGGAGAACGCGAGGATGTAATATGTGAAATGCGTTACAAGAAATTACTGGAAGTAGCGCCGGTATATCTCACGAATCATCTGCATAATTTAATTAGACAATTTCGGAACGGCGTCATTATTTTTGTGTGAACCGTCATTTCTGGGCGTCATTCAGGTTTCACGATAGAGCACACGAAAGTGTTTCAGTTCTCTCAGTAAATAAACTCTTGATGAGTGTGATATATGCATGATATGATAATTTTATTCTATTAAAAGTCTCGTAATACATACACGTTGAAAATATTAAATGAATAGTTAACTAAATGAATATTTTTAAAGGTCTACTTTTTTATTGGTAAAAAAAATAAGGGAAAAAAATGTTTTAATATATCATGGGAGATTTAGAATTAATTGCGTATAAATTTTTTAAACACGCGTATAAAATTTCATTATACTAATTTAGAATAAAGAAGGTGCATTATAATCAGAATAATAAACTGCTAGACAAACTACACGAATGTATAAATATTGTTTGATACAAAAAGAATTTCTTATGAGTCAGTGCAATCCTCTTTTCTTTTCTCTCGTACATAATAATTTATTATTTAGAAACAAGTTCACAGGGAAGATTCTAAAGGTATTAAAAGCGCGTTAAATGATCGTTGCCGCTTATTACTATATGAAATCAGAATACATGCTACGATAGATTCAGTATTCGATATCGGAATATTGCCGTATGTAAACGAAAGAAAAATTATAATATCTTTCGCAGAGCAATTAGAAATCGACGATAAAGGGGTCAATCATATCAAGCGTCGTCGTAACTACCGGTTGGCAGTGCATGGTGCATCTCTCGTTCCACGGCCGTTATTCGGCCCGTCGGGACAGGAGTAAACAAACGCTCGCAATAAATGAATGAATAAATTTGCAATATAAATTTCACGCCGGAACCACGCCGGCTGGCCGTGCGGCTAGATGAAAGTGCGAGGAAGACGAACCAAAAGCAATGGAGAAAAAGAGAAAGAGGAACTACGCGAAAAAGAGACGGAGGGTTCCACCGCACCGACGGAATAATTTATCGGCAAGCGTGTCCAGACCTCGGGAACGTTTGTGCATGATTTATTCGCGTATTCGACGTAACACCGGTGGGGCACGAGAGAGGGAGAGAGAGGGGGGGGGGGGGGGAGTGTCCGCGAGATTCGGGGAGGACGGGCAGAGGGCAAAGAGGAGGAATATCCGAGAGTGACTCACTCAGCGAGGACAGGATAAACCGCGTCCACGAGGTTTCAGAGGAAGTGACGTGGCTTCTGTTGAGAGAACAACTCCCTCTCGTCATTTGTCTCCTTCTCTCGCAGTCTTCATGCCGTTCCTTTTGTTGTTCCCGCGCATGTACGTGGCCTGAACCCGGTTGAACTGAGAAGGCCCGGCACCGAAGGCATCTGAGGAAAGGAGACGGGAAGGGCAGGGAGGAGTGTCGGAGAGGGAGAATCTGGAGACAATAATGGTAAAGGAGCCATGACCTTTGACTTCAGTGTCTTATACATGATGCGCTTTGTCGGACGCGTTCGTAATACCCGGGGCCGTCTTCCTCCCGACTCCTTTATTATCCCCCTTGCGTCGCGTTATCCTGCATCGGGGACAATGAGAAAATGAGACCGGCCCCCACCCCCTCCCCGCTGTCGAAGATTCTTCGCGAGTAAATGCAAGATGCTTAAAAGAATTCAGAAAATGAATTCAGACTCTAGTATAAATAAATTACTCTTTTCCCTCTAGACAATCATAATTAGCACGACGCGAAGATGCATAAATAGTTATAGAAGTTTCAGAAATTCCTCATCGACAATTCCATCAAGAAAGTCAGATTACTAACATTACCATTTTTCGACGCAGATATTTATATTCAATCAGTATATTCATCGACTTGGAAGCGTCGAAAGTAGGCCAATCATTGGGATATTCTTTTCTCTCTTAATTTCTCGCTTGCGAAAATTCATGAAGATCCTTAGAGAGAACTTCCGGGCTCTTAACGAAACTCTTATTGATTGAAATTATTCAGATAATATTCAAGAAATGAGACATTGAAGGGAACACGAAATTGCCCTGATTAGCCATCATCTAACGTTTCCGTGCCGGTATTCACGTATACGTATCTTTAAGCGACGGTTGTATAGATGATCTCGACATGGTTAGTATATACGTGCGTATATTGACAAGCACGCGGAATGTACGTACGCATATGCGTGTTACAGCCTACGTGGATGTAGCGTATGTATGTAGTATATATACGTATACCGTCGAGAAGACAGGAGATCAACAGCAACCGAAACTGCCGTTGCCGTAAGTTGGGCGGACGTAATAGCGCCTCAAACACCGTACTCGCGCCGCTGATGAATGGCTGCCGAGGACGGACGTGTGGGGTTGGAAGGTTGTCGGCGAAGGGGATCCAGAGCCGAACGTGTGGAGTGCCGATGGAGTGGTAGCACCGTCGCCACACTCCTACACCCCCGGGTTTGTATTCGCGCAGCGTGCGGTAGCGAATTTCGAAGCCGGGACGCGGATGCTTGCAGCGGTTTCCTCAGAAACCGGAATTCCCGACGGCCCGGCAGCGCTGGACGAGACGGATGGTGGAGATCCAAAGGCGAGATCCGGTCGACGAAAACACGCCGGGGCTAATTAACGCTCGGGCGCTACGTGAACCCTGGTCGAATTGCGGATTATTTGAAGGTTTGCGAGCGCGAGCCTCTACGTACGTATGTTTCGTAAGCTTGATCGATGGCGTGATCATAGATGCTAGTATAATGTGAATATATATATATATATATTATATAGCTTTTATCATTATTCCATTAATTGGAATTATTGTTCTAAAGATAAAAATATGTATAAGGAAAATACTTGTTTTGATTTAGCATTGAAATGGTCAATCCGTCACTACTCAGCTATGAAACTGCAGTGTCGCAACATTGATTAATGTTGAGGATGGTCGCGTTTCACTGTTTGGCCCATGCAATGTGCATTTGGAAAAAACATGAGATGTATTTTGCGATTCACTAAACAACGATATATAATTGTTCAATGCCGGTAATTATTTGTATATGTATTTGATGAGGATGGCAAAAAACATAGTCGAAACGTCCAGAAATTATTAAATTTATATTTTATTTATAAATATATTTTTTCTGTCATTTGTTATATTTGCGCAAATAAGTACCAGCGCTGACTCCTAATACCTCGTGAATCTATGTTTTAATTTATAATTAAAGAAGTCCCTACTAAAATAGTTATTCCTTAAAATAATTATTTTTATTACTTGTTGTTCTAAAGATAAAAAAAATTTAACTGACACGATAAATTTGACATTATTTTTTTTTGTACGTGAATTAAAAAAATAGTTAAAATTTATATAAATCTCTTTTATTACTTAAAAAAAAAAAATAAATAAATAAAACTCACTTGAAGTTTGATGAAAAAGATTTTTCTATGCGTTTGATTCCCCAAATCTCGATCCCGCGAGATATTCTATTCTTTTATTCATTTTATTATTATACAGTAGTATCGACACATCGACATTTTTATTAAAGGTGTAACGCTTTTTTATTTGATTAGCGAGAGCTCTCAATTAGCGAGGATTATATCGAAGATATATCGTGTACAAATATTGAAAGTACGTCAAAACGAAAGATTGACTTGCTCATACGCGAGTGTTCGGACACTAAAGCGAAATAGGTGAAGTATTCAGCGATTGATGGATTTCAATTTCCGCTCGGATACGTGCAGCCAGAATTATACACGAAATGTCATGAGAAAAATACATTACATATGTCAATATGTAGATTTTTACGTACTACGAAATATTTTCGTCTTCCTAAAAACTCAATAATCGAGTTAAGTCGGTATCGCGTCATCGCAAGTATTTAAAGTAGTTTGTCAATAGAATTTCAGCGATATCTTCTCAACCATGCATATGTCTAATCGATCGATACAAATCTAAATAAAATATTGAATTACATGGAAAAAATAGTTTTATCAAAGTATCTAAAAATTTAGCTATAAATACAGATTTGAAGGTAATTTTGTTCCATCAAAATAATTATATAGGATGGACTCGTAAGTTAATAGCTTATGAAATGTCAAAACTTTTTGCAGCATTGCTCATCGTGCTTGAAACTCCTATATAATTATTTCGACAGTTTAGCAAAATTATTATTTTCAAATACAGTTTTGGTAAAGTATTAAAAAATTTAGCTAGATACAAATCTAAAAATAATTTTATTAGATTACCAAAATGATTGTAGAACGCAAAAAAGTTATTAGAATATAAAAACTGTTTGCTTATGTGATGTTTAAGATTCCTACGTAATTACTTTAATAATCCAGCAATATCATATTTTGCAGATATGCTATATTTTTAGAAAAAAACTTGTTCAGCTATTGACAGTCGGACACAGATAATTGTATTCAGTGCAGTAATCTCTGTCTTTATGCTATCTTATATATGCAAACATGAACGTATCCATATGTATTTTAGTTACTTAGATATTTGCATTTCTCAACTTGCCTTTTGGCTTAACTAGCCCCGCTTCATCCTACCTCAGCAAAACTGTTCTTTTCGTTACAGTTATTCGCCTGAAAGGAATATGTTAAAATAATTGTAACTTTAGATCGCACATACATAGTGATGATAAAAAAATTGGAAAAAATCCGAAAGAAGGAATATTATAGTCATGCAATCGCGTTTCGGATGATTGGTAGACCACATTTATAATTACGTTTAGATCGCCTATAATCGACTACAACGAGTTAAACCGTTAAAGTCAACGTATCTATGCTGTGACCTGATTCATCCAGGCTTAGCCTAACCAACCAACTATGATATTATACCGGCGATTAGAGGCTCGATTATAGCATCAGCTCGATGAGTCCGATGCGCTGCTTGCATAGAAATATTTTCGCGTGAAACGGATATCGTAAATTTATGAATATCATAATTTACTCCGAATTCATCGAGTCGTATCTGCTCGCTTAATTTAATAAAATAACGATATCCATGAATATATTATTTTTGCAATCGGCTTTAACGTTTGCGTATATGTTGAATTTTCCATATCGTTGGCAATGATCAAATCATCGAGATGTCAAAGCGCACTTTTCGATACTTTTCGCGAGTAACGAGTAAATACTTATATGTGATAAATATCATTACGATGCGTGATTTTATTACACTTGTGGATGCTGCCCATTTTCTCTGTTATTAATAAATACTACTAATCTACGTTTCTTTTGATCGACGGCATAAAAAGTCATAAAGTTCGCCCGCTCGATCGAAGAAGATATTTGCGAAATAAAGTCGTGTCGTAAAAATGTATTATCATATAAATAGCGAAGGGCGGCAACTAATGTGCTGTGTTGGAGCGCCCTCATTGTTTCCATCTCCATCAAGAGAAACTCTGTAATGTCAAGAGCTTTTTATGGTTCACGTTCTGATTTTTCCTTTTTTTTTCATTCCTGTCTGGAATTCCGCGAAAAAAATTTGCGGTTATGTGCAAGAAATATCATCGCGTTTCTAGAAAGACCCTTTCATTCGTATTTCATACGAGGCACATAACTTTCATATATAAGGTACTACTAATTTCAACAGTGGTCCGAAAGTTTTTAAAAAAAGATCAAAACAAAAACAGAAAAGAGGAAAAGAGAAAGAGAAAAGGAAAGTGAGGAGAAGAGATGAGAAAAATATTTTCTGCTATATATTTTTATTAAACCCTTAATGTTAAATTTATACTGAAACAAAAGTCCACAAGCGAAGGAAATCAAACGAGAGATATCGATTTCTCCTTTTAAAAATATACGTCGAAAGACAAATTATCTCGATTGTCATTGTAATGCTTTAAAATTCAAGCCATTTCTGTTATTCTTTTTAATGTTTACGCTAGTATTTATCACTGATAAAAAAAACGCCCCATTTCTAACATACCTTCCGCAAATGTCTCTCTTGTTGTTTCTTTCAAATTATTATTCGCACTTATGTGCATGTTGTTCCGTATGTGTACTCGTTCGCCTCGCAAAGCCTTTGATATTCAACGTTTCAAATCAAATAAAAACGTCCCGCCTGTGTATGGCGGGCTTTGTAAGGCAACGTTATGTGTTCTCGACGCGGAAATTTGAATAATACGTGTCTCGCACGTATTTTTCAAGGAAGAAACCCGTTGTGAACTAGAGGCTGATTTTTCGGCCAGTTCTCTCTCTCTCTCTCTCTCTCTCTCTCTCTTCGAGAAAAGGTGGCAGCAGTTATTTGTTTCATATACAAAAAAGGGCGGATTATTTGCATAGCGAATCTCTTTTAAACGTAATCTCACGTCGTCTTTTATATAAAGTCAGATATGGTTGCGGGTAATTTAACTTTTCTCTTGAACATTCTTCTCTACGTTGCATTTCCAAAATTCCTGTATGAGAAAGACGAAGAACTGTCTTCTAAAGGGAAATTTCCGCTGGCATATAGTTACAAATAAAGTTCTTTAAAATATTTTTATCTTCTTTCCCTTTTGACTGATGCATTTTGGCCAGAATGCTCCATGTCAGAAATTAAATGTAGTAACTGCACAAAATTACTTTACGAAAGAAAAAAATCGCGATGACAAGTAATTTGCAATAAACGTTTATTAGATACAATAAAAATATAGCGTAAGTAAAACATTGCAAAAAATTCATTATCAGTCTTCTACATTAAAATTAATCTCATTTATTTAAAATTAATCAAGCTTAAACGTAATTTTTTATAATTTCAATTTATGGAATTTCAAAGTAATTCTAAAATACAATGAATAATTTAATATAAAGCTGTAATTACCTCTAGCGTTATGTTGTAAGAATCTAATGAGAAAATCTTACAGTAATTTTGTCTTACGCTTACACGTTCCAAATCTGATTGGAAGATAAACCTTATTAAAATTGAAAACTTGCATGTTATAGAGAAAGCATAGTAAAGAAGATTGCTTCTTAGAGATCAGAAGTTATAAAGTCAAACAAACTTAGGCGAACGAATTATTTACTTAAAATTCGGTGCATGAAATATATACCCTTCATATGCGAACTTTATTAACAGAGCATTCTCTTCCACGGCCCGGGGGAAAATCTTTTCGCCAAAAATCTGGATTTTGGAACGCCGGGCAATATAATAAAAAGGTGCGCGTTTGAGAAATATTATACTTTGCGACAGTTTTGTAGCGAGAGAGATAGGGTACTCGCCAATGTGAATGCGCGGCTCTAAGGGTGACTTTTACCGGGAAGACCACTTGAGAACTTTTCATATCTCAAGAGTGTACTTGCATCGACTACCCTAGGAAAGGACGTCGCACATGTAAGGTATCGAAGTGCATCATCCAGCGTTTCTCCGTCGAGGGCAGCGAGACTCCGCGTCGCGAGCGTGTCATTATTTAGAATTAACGTGTAACTGTCATAGTCGGTTTCTCATCCGTCCAGCGATCGTTCGGCGACGATACGGGGGTGACGTGGAAATTTTCAAGTGAAGCGCCATAACTGAGATAAGTTACGAGGAGCAACGTCTCCACGGCACCCAAGCGAAATGACGGCGAAATGCGCGCGCGGTCGCGCGGCGGTATGGCTAGTTGGAAACGAGAGAGAGAGAGAGAGAGAGAGAGAGAGAGAGAGAGAGAGAGGAAGAAAACGAAAAAACTTTAAATCCATGTAAGAAGGAAGAAAGAGTGTCGTCGACGCTTATCCCAGAGATAAATGATTTCATGCTCAGCTTACGACGCGTCATCGTCGCTGTCCTCGTTTCTCTCTTTCTCTTTTTCTTTTCGTCCTGACTGGCCATTTCACCCGACGCCGCTATTCACGACGAAAAGAAAGAGAGAAAAATGGAAAAAAACTAGTGCTTAGACAGTGTGATACACGCGCCTCTAAAGTACATAGGATGCTGTTCCTTTCTTTTCGCGCTTTGGACGCGCTGACCGTACTGGCTGATGATAAAATGAGAGCGGAAGTGATTTCATAGTTCGGGCAGAAAATCAGCAGCTGATAAATTCTCGATGATAAGTTTATGCTCACGCGCGATTGACATAGTTGTCCGGAAATTTCGCGATTCGATATTCCGATGATCGATCGTTTAAAGTTAGCGGCTGGGCTGCCGCTGATACCGGCTAAAACTGCCGTTCGACTGTACCGACGTAAGTTTTAGGTTTGTATTACGATAAAATATTACAAAATTTATAATAAGATATATTTCAGCGAATCTATTGTTACAGATTAGGATACATGCGAGGTTTCAGAAACCTTTACAGGACGGAGATCTATTTTCTTAAATCTTACAACTTTTCCTTGAGAATTTGTTATAATTATTTAGTAATCATTATTTCATTGTGTTGTTTCTTGTTTCAAAATATGAAGCGCTTCAGTGCCATTATAGTTTTTTCTGTTTTGTATACTGAAAAAAATTTAATATCTTAATATTTCTTTAAATAATACTAAGTAAATATTTACTAAATATACATTAATTCCTAAAGACTCCTTAATTATACAAAATGGTTAGATACAACAGGGTAATAGGAATTAATGGATAACTTTTAATACACTTAGGACGTTAATCGCAAAGAGAACGAAAAAAAGAGGGAAAGAAAACTCTGATATTAATTATAATCCAGATGGACATCAAAAATAATTTAATCTTAATGTAACTGATCAGTGTACATTCTTCGTTACATTAAGATTAAATTATTAAAGATTCAGTTTTGGTTTTGATATCCGTCTGGATTATAATTAATATCAGAGTTTTCTTTCCTTCTTTTTTCTTTTTTTTGCGATTAACGTTCTAAGTGTATTAAAAGTTATCCATTAATTTGAACATAATTGACACTGATTCGCTGAATGATCAAAGACTAGTTTTTGACTAAACCTATAGAATTTAAGCGTTTGCGATATAGTGAATTTTTGTTTTAGTGAGCTACCTTCTATTGTTTTACAATAAATCGTTTTTGCTTCGAAAAAGTTTACTTTATATACATAATAATTTTAATACATTTTAGATTGTTATTAGAGTTCATTTTTATATCAGGTGTTAAACTTAATTCCTGCCGTTTTTCGTCTCCAAAATTGATTTGTTTCGAAGGGAAGAAGAATGAATACCTTAATCAAAGTAATTTCCTCCATTTTCTACTTTATTACTAATTAATAATACTTTATTAATAATACTTTGGTTAAGGTATTTCCCTTCGAAACAAATCAATTTTGGAGACGAAAAACGGCAGGAATTAAGTTTAACACCTAATATTATAGTTTCCATTAATAGATGGAGGTGGCTCACTGAAATGAATTCGTTTTTAAGAAAACAAATTTTTTTGTAATTACATCATACTGTCTCTGAGGATGGCTCAAAAGTGGGCCGAAAAATGTAAGCAGATTAATTATTAATAAAGTTGTTTTGTTAACCATTTGGTTTGCACAAGAATTATCGTGCTTGACTCCTATTGTCCTGTTGTATCCAACCATTTTGTAAATATTTATTCAATAAAAGAATAATGAAACAAATTAATAGTTTTCAAATATATGTTTATGGGCTGGTTGTTCCACTTTTCGGTAAATTTTCTATTAAGTAAATCTAACAATCCGCGGTAATGTTGCTACTTACCTAACAGATAAAATTTATTGAAGGTAGAACAACCGGGCCTATATTTGGTAAATATTTATTTAAAACTATCTAAATAAATATTTATTAAAATTTAATTAAAATATATTGAGTATTTATTTTTTTTACAAGGATTATATCATTTTGATTCCCTGAAATTAATTAGTGCTTTTTAATTAACATAAATTAAATGAGTTTAGCAGACCCAGCGTTAGTGTGTACAGATTTTGACGTCAGCGTGGTTAATGCGCTTTCTGTGTAATAAGGAAATCCATTAAAAAAAATCTCCCTTGTGTTTAAAGAAAAAAAACGTAAGTTCCGCCTCCCCCCCCCCCTTATATTTTAACGGTTATTCCATCAATAAATGTATCAGATGTATATTTTCGATACATGGCGCGTTTTATTATGTAAAAGGTATATATACTCCAATGAAACGTCCTACACATCTTCAACGTAATGGGAGGGAAGACGGGAAGAAAACGTTGAATTTTAATATTTCGTGCGCTCGAATCGCCAATACCGTCCCGCGTAACACGAACCGATGGATTCGACATGAATGTATTATCAAGCCATTCCCGCGCTGTCTAGATCGAACGGTCGGCGTTCCTTAAAAATGTATCCGCCGGCCATTGACGTCAAACGCTGAACGAGATCGCAGGTAGTGCCACGCCCGATAAGTCACCCGAACGGATCTCGTTCTTCTGGTTCCGCAATAAGAAACGGTATGGAGGGGAATATCCGGCACGTAACGGGGGCGACCCGATTATCCTGACGATTTGACGTCACATGTAACAGGTAACGTATCGGAATGTAACGTGAAACATGTGCGAGTACGTGAATTATGGTGATTACGCTGCGTGAGGGATGGCAAAAATAAAATTCCAGTATGAGTGAGAAATATTTTCATTAATCTTTAGTAGATAGATGGTTTAAAAATACACAAGTTGGAAGGTGAAATGCTCAGAATACCCAAAATAATTTTAATTTTATAATATAATTATATTTTTTATTAGCATGTTATGTTATAGTAAAAATATTACACTGAAAAAATTTATTAAATTTTAATAAATATTTGTTTAAATAACACCAACTGAATATTTACTACATATAAACATATTTGGTATAAAAGTCATTAATTTCAATATCACTTTATTTACTGTAAGTAAATGTTTAGTTAATACACACACTATTTATTAAAATTTAGTATTTTTTTCAGTATAGTTACATTCTTATTAAGAGAAATGTAAAAATAATGAACTTTAAGACTTCTGGGCACCTGGGCAGTACTATTTATTTTCCTTTCTCACAATAAGGTTTTAAAGAAAACTATCCCTGGAGTGTCGTAGCCACCCCAACTATCCACTTAAAAGTTAAGCAACTATATTTACGTACGAAATGTCAGGATTCTGATTAATCGACTACCCAAGTGGCTCTATTATCATGTGAGTTTACGGTTAATATTATCAAAGAAAAAAAGACAAAGATGATTTATCGTTCAGATCTTGAATAACGAGGAACACCTTAACACCCACGTTAATCTACGTCGCACTTTTATTTATCCGTAAGGTTGATGTTGCACTAACGAGCAGATCGCAGTATATATTCCGATACACTTATACCACTCGATATATTCATCGGTATGCAAAATCGCGCTTGATATTCCGCCTGACGTATAAAGCGTGTGATCAATATGCGAGAATATTTTCACTTTACGTCTCCCTTACCGCCTTTATCTCGACATCGCGCTGGCAGCTGCATCCGCGAATCGATCCGCGCGCCGCGGAAAATTCGAGGAGTGGAACGCGAATTTCCAATCGACGACGGCGACGTTCCTTATTGTCGGACGTATTTCCATATTTCAGCACCTTACACAATACAACCTTTACGATGCGCCAGGATTTTTACATCCTTCAATAGAGCACAGAGCAGGAAATTATACGGAATCGTCGCGTTAATAGAGATTCGCGCTGCTAATTTTATCGCGTTCTCCGTTAAATAAAATTTATGAACGTACAGCTCTCTTTATAGATTTAGATCCTGTTTCTTTCATTTTCAGTTCTCTTCCTATCGTCACGATCTGCCGAACTACTAGATTGTATTGTAGTAATGGATATATATGTATATCGGATAATACAATATAATATATCGCATCGATCGATTTTCCATTTATGAACTTAGGATACATATCACGTTTTATGAGAGATATACATAAAACAAGGCGTGAAAAGTTGTAACTGCTATAATTTCAATAAGACATTTATTGCTACGTAACGTTGCGGTTATTAATCATTGTTACGTATCGATTTCGAATCAAAGTTAAATAATGCATAAGCTATCTTGAAGTAATAACATATGCATATTCCTACTATAATACTCGTCATTTTCGAGATATAGTTATCATCAGCAGCGTTTAACTCTGCCTACAAGGAAAAAATATTAAGGAACAGTAACAAATATTAAATATTAGAGGAATATAAAAAATTAAAAATATAAAGATTAAACGCAACACATAATGGATACAAATATAATATCTAATCCCTATAAAAATTTTATTTTAGATATTTTTAAATATTTGTATTAAAAATTTTCAGTAATATTTTTAATGCTTTTTTGTAAAAAGGGTATTTAATAATTGATGTGAAAAAGAGTAAGATCCTGCGCATTATAAAAACGATATCAGGGACACAAATAAATATTAAATATTAAAAAATAAAAAAAATTAGAAATAAAGATGTGTCTATATAATATGTCTTATAGTATACGTATTATTTGTCTATCTTATGTATTGCATTATACATTACGTTTAATCTCTATTTCTAATTTTTTTATTCTCCAATATTTAATTTATTTCTGTTCCTAATATTTCTTGTATTATGCGAGACCTTACATTTCGTATCAATTATTAAATATTCTTTTTACAAAAGAGCACTGAAAGTATCATTGGAAAATTTTACTCTTAAAGCAGTGCAAAGGACGATCTAATATTTTAGTCCTCTTTTAAACATCTTTTCCTTCTATCCATCTACTCGTTATTTATACCCGCAATGCTTCTCGATTCATCGTATTAATTCTCTCTTCCTCTCTTTCTGCTTTCTTCCCGTTAAGAGAAGGTTATATTAATTTTCTCCTTGTCCCTCCGTAAACTCGCCGTACTAATTTTCATAGCTCCTGCGCAACGTAATACCGCGAGACACATCGTCTCTTTACGCCGCGTTACATCGCGAAATGCCACCGCGCGCAATGCGGCCAAAGACATGGCGAGAGGTCTTCCTGGAGTTTCTGAAAAAGGATCCCCGAAGCCCGTCGCTACGCTGAAAGGCAATGTTATTAGCACGACGCACGTCGTCGTCATTTCCGCAAAAAGCGAGGTGGGCGAGGCGAGACGGAGAACTCGGCTGAACAATCACAGTCCCACGCTCCTTACACACTCATTCGCGCGGCTCTCCCAAGAGCTCGTTCGTTTCGTTCACATCCTGCTATTCACAAGGCGTCTATTTCTTTACTCTTCTTCTTCTTCTTCTTCTTCTTCTTCTTCTTCTGCTTCTTCTCTCTTTTTTCTTATTTCTCTCTTTTTATTTCGTCTCACCTCTCTGTCTTTCTTTTTCCCTCTCTTTGCTATACGACTTAACTGACTTCCTCGACAGGTTGTACACGGCGGCGGCGGTGAACCGCGACTCTGGCAATTTGTAAGTAATTTAATGAACGAATTGAGCGTTGTCATCGTCGCAGTCGTCGTCGTCGTCGTCATCGGTTAGGCGAGTTCAAGGTCCATTTCGTCACCGGAAATGCCGAAAACGAACAGAACTCCTCACCCACCTGCGTCGTAAAGCACGTTGCGCGGATCCCGAATAAAATCCTGTAGAGCTAATCCTCTCTGCGCACGATATATGTACCCATTTCCGTCATAGTCGCCGTCGATAGTCCCGACATTTTTCACCCTACGGCAAATGCATGAGGTGTCGCAGTAGTTGTGCGTTACCTCTCGGTTGCGAGTTCCTTTACGGAATCGGAGTTGCTTCCCGTATATATGTATGGTAAGAATTGGATATTCTAGTATTAAAACTTAAATTAAACTTTAAAATTGAACTTCTAGCGAGAGAAACAAAGTCCTCGCGACAAATAAATAGTAAAAGGAGATTCTCGACAGATTATAACTTTAAGAAATTAATTAGGATTATGAAAGAGAGAAGGTAAAAATAAATACATTCTTGTCCTACAAAATTAAACGCTGACATCTCGGATTGTATATATCGGTGATACGGACGTACGTAAATATGAATGTATATTTATATGTATGTGAAATTTAGATTTCTAACAAACCATCGGCATCATTTTATTGTGACTGAGCTTGTTTCATTAAATAAGGCAGTTTGATGAATACGATGCTGATAATGGTCTTTAGTAATAGTCACTTCTTTACCAGTTTATACAACTAGGTCTAACGTATGACGAATTAACTCGAGGGCATTTATTCACATAAACAATAGATTGATCAAGCATGTTTTTAAAATTTTGTGAGACTAGTTAAAACTGTAGACGTTTGATTTATTAGCGTTAAGATGTAATTTGTATACTTATATTAGGTGTTAAACTTAATTCCTGCCGTTTTTCGTCTCCAAAATTGATTTGTTTCGGAGGGAAATACCTTAATCAAAGTATTATTAATAACAATTTTGGAGACGAAAAACGACAGGAATTAAGTTTAACACCTAATATTTATATGAAGAGTACTGAAAACGAGGATCGAAACGTTGATGAATGTTATTTTAATCAAAAGTAGTTAATACACGTGAACAACTTGTGTTGACTCTCATAGGCATTACACTTTCATTGATATGTATATATATATATATATATATACATATATTCATCTATATACGTATACAACATAGATCACCAGTTCTGAACTTTCATGCAAAAATGTCGAAAGCACATTTTGATGTCTCAAATTTCTGTTCTGTCTTATGTCATCTTCTACCTTTGCGTCATCTTCTTGCCTATTTGCCTTTTATTTCAACGACATTGGTTATAAAGAACCTCAGAACACGTACAAGAAGCGCATTTTTCCTACCGTCTTCTCTATCCAATTTTCTCTATGTTTCATCCTACCGCAACACAGACGCATCTTTTTACTTTGATTTCTAGCAGCGTAGAAAGTGCGTCGGGTCACGTCCGATACAGCATGTACGTCCACGTAATACATCATTGTGTCGATACGAATTACTTCTCGTGAACGTTCGCAAAAACGTGTCTTGTTTCCTGGTTCTCAAGACGAAACCCAAAGACTTTCGCAATCAACCAGAGGCGTCGTAGGTCGAGAGTCTTATATATTAAGCTCAAGGATTTTCCAAATCGAAATCTTGATTATTCTTGGAAGAAGGCGGAAGAAAATAGAGGCAAATAATACTGTAAGTAATTCCACGGGGAAGCACGTGATATATATATATATATATACTGGGTGTTTCAGACCACCTTTTTATCTTCGCAAGATAAGGTTTAATTAAAAAAGTGTTCATACAAAAGTTGTAAGGTTTGAAAAGATCTATTTACTGATCTTATCAGTTGACCTTGGGTGGCGTCAAATCGACGTAACTTTGACCAAGATCAGGTCAAAGTCACGTCGATTTTTTTTAATGGAAGCCCCTATTTTTTATTGTATATTCTTGCAGCTTATCTTGAGAGCTTTCGCCGACAGCAGTCGCCGTCATAACGATCATGTCGGCATCTTCATCAACCAGATTACACGACCTGTGGTCGAAGCAAAGCAAGTAAAGCGACCAGTTATTCCATCGAAAACGAAAGGAAGAAAAAGAGAAACAGCAAGCTGGATCAAGAGAGAAAGAGAGATCACGAATAGAGACGTTATTGAAAAAGTTCCGCATGCTAAAATTTCGAGCTCAAGCTCTTCGCGAAATGGTTGCCGCCGCAGCAACTGCAGCATTAAACGATTCGGTTCTCTTCTATTTCCGATACGTGCGCCGTGAAGCGCAGCTTCCGATCGCCGCGCGCTTCGTCCCGATCTTGCCACGAACGCTCTATTTGGTTGCAATTTCCGTTTCCATCTGTCTCTCATCGACTGCATGCGGTCGGATTTTTTTCTTTCCTCGGCGCGGCGTACGGACCGCTAAAAACAAAATTTAATGTTACACAGTCCGATTGAACGGATCCCACGATCCGCGAAAGATTTAGGCCGCGTTCGGGGAGCGCGCGCTATCAACGCTAATTGCGTCATACTATCCTTGTTTCACGTTTAATGGACGATGAAGATAGAATGACATAAATAGCGCTAATAACTCTCCGAACGTAGCCTTAGTGGCCGCTACCCGCCTCTCAAGCAATTGTTCCGCTTCACCGTAGCGCGCGTTACAATGTTCGTCAAATCGTAATCGCGATACAGTCAATCGACCTGTCATATTTCGATTACACAGACGACCCGTATCTCACTCGCTATTAGATTAATCGACTCGCGAAATCTATTATCCCGTTCACGATATGTCGAAAGATCGCGGTATATTCAAAGCGATTCGACCGTTCTCATAAGCATCGAATAACTTAGCAATGAGTATTTTCGAGGAGAATGAGGAATGTATTATAATCATAATAATAATGCGTATTATTAAATTATGCAGTATACGAAACACGAATTCCAGAAATATACCATAACATATTTCCCAGTTAAAGTTGTATCAAATATAACCGTGATTACATCAAAATCGCGATGTTCTAACATCATTTCCTATAGAAAAGTTCAAAACACTGTTTTTGTAGTTTTAGAATTTTAAACATTAAACATCGCGATATTTAAGCAAAAACTTTATAAGAAAAAGTCTATTTAAAATTGATTGTGGGATTATTTTGTTTCGTGAAATTTCTATGACGGAGATTTAATTATCGCAGCTCTTCTTTTAATCGTTCGAAACCTTGATTAAAAATATCTCATCTATTTGTTCTATCATGTAATATCTATGTAATTCCAATTATTACATCATACATACGTAATTCCAATTCGTTGTTAATTTCTCGCGTTATAATTCCATCAATTTTCGATTAACAAATCCATTAATTTTCATTTATCGTAATAGATGAACCTAAATCACCTGGAAACTTCCGGGAAAAAATAGGAAATTAGAAAATTCTCGGCAACGCGGAATTACGACAGATAGAATCTCGAAAATCTTGGATGGATCGAATCGCGAATTAGACGAGCTTCGTGTTGAGGCAAAAGAGAGGGGGAGATCATTGATCATATCATCCTGATCCTCTCGTGAATCACGCTTAACGCTCGCGACACTACGCTCGCCAGAATTGTTCAATCTACTTCAAGTATCTCGAGTCTAGTGTAGGGATAGATGGAAAAGTTCTTTAAGGATGTGCTTCCTGGGAAATCGAAAGCTTCCACGAGTACTCTTTACGCGTGCAAAGAAATTTCCTGGAAAATCATCAAACAAAATCAGAATGCATCAATCAGTTAGGAAAGACTCAATGCAACTTTGAAAAGTTTCCTTTTTTTTTTTTAAGTTGCTTAGATTGAACGTACAGCATTGTACATTTACGTATACCAAGATTACTGCTTCGTTTTATTGTATAGTAAAATTCTCATTTTTCGCCAAAGAGTATTTAGCTTCGCGCGACACAATTATTCTTCTTTAGAACGCGGAATTCATATATTGATTAAAATTCAGTCACTTGACTTGATAAAATTTATCGTAAATAAAACAGCGAAATAAGAACTTTTAAATTAAAATGTAAAAGGGGAAGTCTGCGATTTCCGAAAGAAAAAGAATTCATTAAAAAAAAATCAATCGTCAAGAAGAAAATATGATTCTTGGCGCATCCTGAATTTTTCTGTGATAAGACGGACGAAAAAAGACGAATAAATTTTATACGTATGCATAAAATCAAAATATCGTTACAGACCGCAATGCATTTTTAACAAAGCAATCTCGACGAATCCGTAACGTAAAGTAGCGAACGTAATTGCTCGAATGTACATTGCGTTTTTCAATGACTACGAGAGGCGAATAACAAGCGAATCGTTAAGGCAATCCACGCTCTCTTCCGTTTCCGGCATCAAAAGACGATGCCGATGTTCGTCTTGCGAAAGAAAGGAGCCCGGGAAATTGACGAGACGAGAGAGAGAGAGAGAGAGAGGGGGGGGGGAAGAGGGGGGGAGGAGAAAGAAATAAAAAAAAAAGGGAAGAAAGTGTGGCTCGCGATCGATGCTGCTGTTTGCGTTGAACGCGACTTCGCTTTTCGCTTCATCTTTACTACTCGCTTTGATTATTCGTTTTTTTTCCATCTTTCTCCCTTAAATTGCCTTAGGTCTCAATTTTCAAAGGGCTTTAGGAGTACTCTGTCCTCTCCTCCCTCCTCCCCCCTCTCCTCTTCCTTTCTCTCGTATTTGCATCCATTACCCGACGTATCTAGCACATAGCGATTATTATTGCACAATGAGACGGCGTCGAGAACAAACAGATTTCAGCCTCTAATGCATTTCCGCTCGCTCTATTGCATCGCCTGACACCGAAGTAATACCTTTCGCCTTGTAAGCGAGAACCAGGGAACAATTTTACGGAACAATTTCGCGCGTACTACAGGCGGTAAATAAAAACAGGAGCGTGGACGATACCCTCGAACGACCGTTCGTTACTCGACGCCGTTTTTCAGATTCCGGAATCGTAGCCGCATATATTACCGCCGGTCGGCGGGAAGCAACATCGCATATTATGGCAAGCGGGCGCAAAAACAAACTTCGTAGGCGCGCCGTGTAAGTTACGATCCTCCGCGAATGTATAGGATGGTTCCCCCGAGGATCACCGAGCGTAGTTGAGAACCCGCATCCACAGAAACATCCTTTTGACCGAGCGAATCCAGAAGACCGAGACTACTCTGATAATTACGTCGATAATCGCGGAATTATGTATTGAACATGTAAGAAATTAAAAGTTTCTTAATTAAGAGAACTTTATCTCCTCACGGAGAATCTTCTCTTGAGATTTCATCGCGAAGATAATCTGACGTGCAGAATTAAAGGCTCGCGAAAAGTCACGACTCAAAATTATCACTCTGAGAGAAAGAAGCGGAATTTAAATTCTTTTATACGGAAGAGGAGGAACAAAACGGTAAAGATATTCGACGAGCGCTGCAATGTTGTAAATGCATGTCGCCTCGGCATGTATAATAGCGAAATGTACGTGCGACGAGAGGAGAGAAGGGTAAGGAAAAGAGAAAATTTATGTAGACTTTTCCGTAATTCTTACGTGTCTTCCATAATCTCGCGGCTTTTATTATGTACAGTTCTCCGAGCGTCGCCAACGACCGCCATAGATTTCGGATTATTTCCAACCGTGAATATTGCCACCAGTCTTCTCGGCAACAACCGACCACCCCATTACAGTAATAATAAACGAAGTTCGTGTGTCAGCACATTCGTCGAGTCCGTCGAATTTTCTCGCGACCTGCTCCGATGAAGCAGAAACGAGTGAGTGAGCGTGAGAGTGAATATGTGGAATGGATATAACGACAGAGACGAACTATTCGTAAAGGAAGATAATATCTAGAGAAGTAATTGTGATTGGTTTCGTTTTCTCTCGAGGGATATAAGCGCTTTTCATTTTCTTCTCCTCGTAATAAATAGACTTAATCAGTTACCAATTTTTTATCAACAATATAATATAATATTACATTATATTATTATATCGTTAATAAAGAATTGTATCTAGATTGTATATTAAAAGATAATGTTCTAGAAGTTTTAAAGTAAGTATGATTTGTTAATAAATTTTTTTTGCAATGATTTTTATAACTTATATAATATATATTTATTATTATTATAATGTCATATTTTATTATTATAATAAATAACAATATTACATTATAGGGTAAACTCGGGTATGATGGCTATAGTTTTTTAAAATGCAA
>NW_017295960.1:2177388-2230298 GCF_001594075.2 Trachymyrmex cornetzi
ATATATATATATATATTATATAAATTACAAAAATAAAATATATTAACAAATATATAAGTATAAAAGAAAATGCGCTATATCCTTGAGAACACACTTCAACAGTTCTATGATTTTTTAATATACAATCCGAATTTCTATCATAACATATATAATGATTGAATAAAAAATTACAATACATATTAAGACCATAAATTATCGAACAAAAAATTATTCGAGCTATCTAAATTGAATAAATTTATACTCGATATTACCTTTTGTAAAATTTGAACAAAAAATAATATGATTACTAGATCTTTATAATGATAAAATATTACAAGTCTCAATTGAATAATAAACTAATAGAACATAAAATTCAATGTGCGCCGCGCGCGAGTGTAAGATTAATAAAATTTTCGTAGAGTTTGATATTTTTCAACTCACAGGCAGTTACGATCGAAAAACAATATTTTTGCACCCATGGAGTTTATGATCAGAAATTTTCGAAGTCAAAGTAAATGATCGCACGATTTTGATTAAAGGAAAAGCGAGCGTCATAAAAGGCTTTGGAGCTGCTCCCTTTTCGAGGAAAGTATAGAATCACGCTGCGCGCGTGTTTCTACTTCGGTGGGCGACTATCGATTCTCTTTTACTTAGAGCACAGATACCCACGGCGTGGCAGCAAAAACTCCCTTACTTGCAGTTCTTTAATTTATGTTAACTGAAAGCTCAGAAAATCGGGCGGGTTCCAAAGTTTTTTGCCACTCCCTCGCATAGAAAGTCCGGTCGTTACTTCAACAACGTTCGAATAAGTAAAAGTATCGCGATCCTAATTTGTAACTCATTTAGGTCGGGTTTCTTCAAACAAAAATTTTCAACTTTGCGTAATATTCTAAACTTGTAATCCTTGTGACACTCTTCTCGAGGGAAGAAGTTTGATGCATACATATATTACAATATGTACACGTGTATCTCACTAAACTGTGATAAAGTCAGCGAAATTCGAGCTTCTGTCGAAAATGCAACATCCATAATGCAAGATTCGCGAATCTCTCAATAATCTGCTTTAAATGCTAATGCATCTCGTTATCGCATCTTCCTTCTATCGTATCGTCGTCGGTGAAACCAATTCCGCGCTCATCTCTCCGCTTATGCAAAATGCACGCGTGCAAATCCCGCCCGATGCCGAGAGACGAGGATGTATAACGTCAACCAGGACTCATGCGTTCTCGTATATTTCCCTTTCTCCCTTTGTAGCCAGCAACCTTTCTGCCAGGTTGATGACTGCTGTTGTGGCACGGTGCCGTCGCATCAGATCCGCCATCATATTTGTTTATACAAAAGGTAGACTTGTGGGTGCAAGTATACACGTGCCGGTTTTATTAACTCGGTACACCTTCACGACCGCTCGTTATTGCGTGGAAATGCGTCGAGCCCATGCGCAGAAATTATTAAATCGCTCTGGTCGTCGTCGTCGACGTCATCATCAGAGCGCTGACAGCCACGTCGGGTCTACAATATTCACGAATTATTGAAAGCATCGTCAGCGAGGGAACGCTTGGATCTCATCTAGTCATAGTAGGCCGGGAAATTGTCGCTGTAAGCCCTGCATGAAAGACACGCGATATAAAGGTTTAAATATAAAGAACAGCCGATAAAATGGTACTGTCTTTTCCACACCAATTAATTTCCGTTCGGGAAAAAGTTTTTTCCTTGAGAATATTTATTAGAGATTTTTAACTCTATCAAGTATATGCACAAAAAAAACGATTTTACTGAAATATCTAGCTAGAAAAATTTAGTCAGATACAGATCCGAAAATAAAATTTTGTTAAACTATTAAAATAATTATGTAGGAAACAAGGATAATGAGTAATGCTATACAAAAAAATTTTAATATTTCAGCAATCAGCTTGAACGTCCTACATAATAATTTTGGTAATTTAACAAAATTATTTTTAGATCGGTATATCTAGCTAAAATTTTTAATACTTCAGCAAAACCGCACTTTCCGCATAAAACACCTTTATAAAAAGCAGTTTTTCTCAGGCCTGTTTTTTGTTCGTAAAATCATTTTTATGTAAAACTGCAAATATTATATAAACGAAATGAAGATCCAGAAAGTCGTATAAGCAACGAGCGGCGAGATAAATGGTGTAATAGCGGATAATTGATCGTACAAACGCTACGACTCTTAATGACCGAATCACACCCGAAAACCAAGCCGCACTGGCCGTACGTTCTTTGTCTCGTCTCGTGTAACCAAGGCAATTCGTCGCCAGCATCAAGCTGACGTGGCCAGTTGTGAGGAGGAGGCTACTTATGTTATATTAACGACGGCCCCCGAGCCCCCGAGTCTTCTGGCCCGGGACTCTCAGACCGGATTTTTATTCCAGCGAAGCAGATGGCGATCACGATCGCAAAATTTCCAATGGGCTCCCTTATACAACTCTTTGTGCATACCGCGAAATCCGAGTGTGCGGCGTTCACATTAAGTCGCTATGGACCTCCATAGACTCGCGCTCAGAGGGGCTTATCCGTACACAATCGCACCCTTCGCTACCTAGAGATGTAACGAGCAGGGAACGGTTGAATATCGTACGATATGCTCGACTATTCTCGCTGTGTAGTCTAAATATCGCTATAGCACGAGGTTAAATGTTATTTGTACACTGTTGTATTCACACACATCCTAGTAAGCGATCAAGAGCGACGTTTCGCAATGTTGAGAGCGCAATTTGGTACTCCATTTATTTTTTAGACTCTCATCGCATTCTAGAAGCACCATCGAAATAATGAAAATGAATGTCGGAAATGATTTTTTATAGTAGATACAATTTGCTATGGGCACTACTAAAATATTTTAAATTTCAAAAATTTTAGTAGTTTTTCTTTGTACATCGTACATGTAATAATTGTGTATTTATTTTATATGCAATTTAATCTCTCTGTTATTACACGAGAAGTGAAAGAAAAATTAATTCAGGAATTTATATGATCGAATTATAAATAAACTTTCTCGTTTTTTTTTTCGGGCTCTTTCGTTGCGTTCCAAAAGCACCATTAAAATAATAAAAATAGATGCCACAAACGATTTTTTATAGTAAATACAATTTACCATTAAATCCTCTGAATTTCAAAATTCTTTGTGGTTTCTTTATGCACTGTATACACAAAATTGTATGTTCATTTTATATGCGAATTGTACGCAATTTAATATCTCAGTTTATTACAGACGCAAGACGAGAAACGCAAAATTAATTTAAGAGTTTACATGAATTATAAATAAACTTCGCCGTTTGAAGATTCGCGTTCTTACTTTCTTGGAATCTTTCTTATTTTAAAAAGAATTTTTCTTAATTTAAGAAGGATTTTTCTTATTTCTCCATTTTATTAATCGGCATCTCTGAAAGCACAAAAACGATGATTTATCATCGGTCTGTTTTAGTCATATATTTTATACATCAAAAAATACGTTATATATTTTAAAATACAAATACAAGTGTTTTAAAATATTTTTTGCCTTCGAGTAATGGATTCATCTTTCATATTTGTGACGCTGACGACTATCTGTATAATCCTATAACTCATATTCGTGACGATTCTTTTGGAAATACCGATTGACAAAAAAGTACAAAATACAAAGAAAAATGTCCAATTCAATAAGAGAAATTAATAAACATGTCACGAGGTTCATGCAATATGACGGCACAAGATTCAAACGGAAAAAAAAAAAAAATGAATAGGGCGGCGATACCGCGTATCTATAAATCAGCGTTGCCTTCATCGAGGCAATATCATTTTACCGATTGCATACCGAACGCGAACCAACGCAATATTACATTTTGCGATATTTCGCATTCAAAAAGTTTTATCTGAGACGAGTTAATAAATCTGGTGGCGCTCGCGCGAAAGAGAGAAACAACGGAAAAGAGGGAACGCTCGACGGCGTTTTACGCGAGATGTTGCGGCGAATCGTGGAGAAATAATTTCATTAAACTACGTAATTGGAATTGTTTCGAACGTTCACCTCCGCGCACTGCCGCCGCTTCGCTCATTTCAACCCCCAAGATCCCGCGCGACGACGACGATCGCGCACCCGTAAAATAAATACGTCGCACTAAGCCGCGACGTCTTTACACGTCGCGTGTATTTTCTCGACCATTCTACTTCTCCACTCTTCGTCGTCGTATTATTGTCTTTCTTACATTGGCGCAGCTAGAATTCCTGAACCCTTATGCAAAGCTTACCAAGAGAATTCCTCACTTTTCTTCCCTTCCTCATCCCTTCTCTTTTTTCCTCAAGTGAAATGCCGACGTCACTGTTCAGAATCTCTAAAAGTATATCAACGTATTAGTGTATTATATAAACGATGTCTGTCCAGAGATAGCCTCTTTTTTCAATCGAAATAAATTGAAATCTTATTTAATATCCTTTGGAACAAAGAAATCGATAATTTATCATTCGAACGATGAAAAAGAGATTAATATGAAAACTAATACTAAAGGTCGCGATATCGCACCCAAAGTTCTACTATAAAAACTCCCATCCTCACACACATCTGACTTTCTAGGGTACCGGGAAAGGGAGAAAAGGAGACTGGATATACCTCGTCTGTATTCATCGGTCCCTATGCTCCGTTCATTCCCAGTGTATGGCAGTCACGGTTCCATCGTCTACCCCGTTTGCAGAACGAAACTAAGGAAGAAGAGACGTGCAGAAGGATATAGTGCTGAAGGAAGTGATGGCCGAGAAATTCAACGGGCCTGAATCCTGTATGTCCCGGGGCTGCTCTTTCGAGCGAGTTATGCATGTGCGCCGCGGCGTCGTACTATATACGTAACACCTGGCGACGACGAAGTTACGAGAAGGCTTCTCTGAACGTGAGCAGACGATGATGACGACGACAACGACGAGCCGGAGGAAGAGGAATTCAAGGAGCTTGGTTCCGGCGCGCCTGCTTGCCCTCGGGGCAAGCGTGGCTCCTTTTTCGGCTCGTTCCTTCGCCCTCTTCTTCATTTTCCTTCCAGCTGGTTAACTACGTAGACAGGAAGTACGATGAAGATGTCGGCGATCTTGCCGAGTCTCCAACGTAAACGGTTTCTTCCCACCATCGTAATCACCACCACCACCGACCGTCGACGTCATCAGCATCGATCAGGTACAGGAAGATTCTTCTAACATATTGGCTGGCACGCAACTGTGAAGACTTACAAAGAGCGAACGCGATTTCTATCGGAGTCATTTAACGACAGCGACGAAACGTCGCGACGATTCGAGGAATGCGGGGAGAGAAAGGTGGAGATAGTAGTCTACTTTGTTAAGTTGCCGACTGGGTCTTCTCTATTCTGACTGCATGGTAATTGCGACCCCCATCGCAAAGAAATCGATACGCAATGGATGTCTTCTTTTGAAAACATTGGATTATTCCGTCGTTTGATTTAACTCGTAGATTGTTAGGTGTTCATCCAGAATGAATAGAAAACCTTTTCGCAAGACGATAAATGTGATAAGCTTATTTACTTCCAATATATATTCTTTTCATTATCTTATATTATTAACTACGACAAAACAGCTATGAACAATATAATAGCAAAAAATTAAATTACAAGAGAGTTTCAAACACACAGTTAAAGATTATTTAAAATTACTTCAATAGCGATACAATAAAATTAGGATGAATGTGAATGTAAATAAAATTGATAATTGTCAATGCAATTCGATATTCAACTCAATATTGATTTTATTTCTCCGATATTTAGCAGAAATACTCGTCGCAACGTTTACTTAAAAATTAAAACGGCAACCAAAATATTTTAATATGATTTAGATGATAGTTTCAACACTTTATATACAGAGAGTCCCATCTGCATGCCACGTTAAGGCAAACAGTAATTTGTCATAGCCACATCACGTCCACGAAATATACCACACGCTATTTAAAACAAACTCCAGCGAGCTTTTACGCTTCAAATAATAATACTTTCCACAGGCAAGCATTTCTCTTCTCTCTTAACAACACTCTACAATCGTTCTCCAACCTCTACAGATTCTAAAAATCAATGATATACTTTAAACTAATGTCTACTATTAATACTCTCCCTAAATTAATGTCTACTAATTTTTACAAGTTTCCACTACATCTCTCATTATAAACTTTTTTACTCTCGGAGGAACGTAAGATTCTTCTCTCTTAACACCACACAATCATTCTTCCAACCTCTACAGATTCTAAATTAATGATATTTTAAACTTGTATAATATCTACTATATTAATATTTACTAATATTTATAAGTTTCGCTATCACTAAATCTTCCACACACTCTTACACGGTATTTTACGTGCTCTCAGGGGTAACGTAAGATTCCGCGTATAATTACGTAGCGACGCCACCGCCCCTATTTCTCTGTCTCACGATATAGATACGTTTTCTAATTAAATCTCGCAATCGGCCGCCGCCCAGCGACGATCCAATTGCCATCGACCTCACAGTTCGCACACCGACGGCGAAATAGAATTTCACGTATAGTCAATTCTTCATGCCGATCCCACTCTCGTAACACCCGGGAGCGCGCGAGTCCAAGTTGCGGAGCATCGGTTTTATCGATGGCCCGGTAATACGTTTTCGCGTGTGGATAATTAATCCGCGGCTCGATATCGCAGCATCGTCGCGGCTGCTGCTACTCTGCTGTAATACCAAAGTAGTTACAGCTAAACCGATACAGACCACCATCGCGAGGGCGGGAGGAATTTATTGCCCCAGTCGTCGACCCCGACCAACCTCTCTGGTCTCTCTGGTCTCTCTCCCTCTCCCTCCCTCCCTCTCTCTCTCTCTCTCGCTTTTCTTCTTCTCTTTCCGCTTTCCCTCATCCTTCTCTTTCTCGTCCCGTGATTATTCTTCAAACACCACCATTCTCTTATATGTTTAAACTCCCGTTCTTTTTTTTTCTCCTCCTCCTCCACCTTCCCGACGTCGCTAATGTAAGCCATTTGTTTCCTCGAGCTCGCGGCGCGAGTGTATATTTTCCGCTCCATCGTTGAATTTCAATGATGCCGGAGCGGCCGTGTATACCGTCGCGCGGGACTCGTAAAAATGTTCCGTGGTATAAAGGGTTCCCTATATACGTGCTCTCTCCTCCCTCTACGGTGGCCCTACGCGCGAAATTCGGACAATGCCAATAACACGTGTGTACGACAATCGGTCGTATCCTCCCCCTATATCGCACACGTTCTCCCCGCTTCGGCGAGGATATTCAACTCGCACTGCGAAACGCGCGGAATGAACGCATTCCATCGGGGGAAAAAAAATAAAATAAAATAAACAAAAAAAAACAAAAAAGAATTATTAACGTGCCGCGCGCGCCGCATTTAACCCTTTCAATGTAGAAATGAAATCACGAAAATGTTAGAACATATTATCCTTTTTTCTGAAAATATTTTGCAATATGGTCGTTTAAATATTTAAAAAATATTGAATGCGCGAGTACCGGCGCATTACTTACCAAATGCACGTTGATGTTTAAATATGAATTTCGCTAATGGATACATGAAAATGTATATACCATCCGCTAGCCATTATCCCTATAGTAACTACAAATATAATCGTTCTGTAAAAGGTTATCAAGATATGATTTCATAAAGTAAAGTAAAAACAGAATCTCTTATTTTCAATTTTTCCGACTGTTTCCGATTTTTTCATCATTATTCTTACAAAATCAAAAGCTAATTTTTTTTACGAATGAATAAAAAGAGTCAATTTCTCTTGGAAAATATCATAGCAAGCTCACAAATATATAAAGATTAAAAAATAAGCTAAGAACAAAATTTATTTGTGATAATTATTGTACGAAAAAAATTTAAAAGTTAACCCACGGAAATTACGTAAAAAGCCTTTTCCGAAACAGATTGTTTCCACACTTCAATTACCGGTCCAATTTTAATTTTATCCGCGTTTCCGAATTTCACGCGATGCAACATTAATGCAACCACTCTGCCAGCGAGATAGTAAATCGTGGATCGCGAGTGAACTTGGTCGAGAAAAAAGAAGTAAACGAACTAACCTACAAGGTAATAAGTAACGGAAATCCGTTCTCAATCCACAAAATGAGGGGCTATTGAGAGCATGTTTCTCGTCCGAATGATGGGACAGCGAAAGGAAATAAAGAGAAGATAAAACGAATTGGCTAGTCCCGCAGCTACTATCATAGTCCTGTCATAGTCCCATCTAGGTATGACATGATATAACAAGAAATCTTTCTGGAGGACAAAAAGATAAATTCGTTTGAGCAAATCCTGTATTGTCCTAGTCGCCGCCATCGAATCCATAATTGAGGTTTACTGCTGGTACGATCTAGAGATCCTCCAATACGAGCCACATTTTTGTATGCAAGGTAATAGTTTTAACAAAATTTATGAGAGAGAAGAACGTACATTTATTATTTCTTTCTCTTTCTTATTCTGTTCTTATCTTTTTTTTATCTATTTCTCCCCCCTCCCCTCTCTCTTTCTCTCGGGAATTGTTAAAACATGGCGGACAATTAAAAGTGTATCCGGAGAAAAACTTCTTCGATTGAAAAAAAATTTGTTTGATTTTAACGTTATTTCTTAAAATCAAATAAATTTTTATTTTCCTCAAAGGTATACTTCAACTTAAAAAAAATTAACAAAAAAACGATTTCTGCAATGTAAACATAACTTTTCTCTGGGTGTGGCTTTTTCATGTCCAGACTCTTTAGAGAGTACGATCTTACACACGTCTTATTCCCATCCAAAGTGAATGTTTTATTTACTCGTTTATATTTAAAAGACAACATAGCCGTTCTTACGAATAAAGGAAAGGTTTATTTAAATTTCAATTAAAATGCAAAACAATTACAAATTTAATCAGCTTTTGCCGTAACAATAAAATAAAATATCTTTTGTATAAGGAGATATAAAATTTAAAAATCTATTTATATTTTGACAAATAAAAATGTTAATTGCGTACAAAAGTTTTGCACTCTCTCGCAAAAGATTGCTGATAACGACTTTTTAATATTTTACGGGTATTTGTATCGAATTTATACTTAAACTTAATAGCCGCAAAAGAGATAATGTTATTACGATAATTGCTTTTTCCACTTAATTCGCTTTTCGCGTTATCTTGCAGCCAGTTCTCTCGATGTCTCGAGAAGCGGTAGCTTCGATGTCAGCCGCGATATATAAATCCACGCTACGAACACCTGGACGAAGTCCTCGCGTTGGCATTTCAGCTGGCAGTTCCTTTATAATTCCGCGAGCGAGCGAACGTTGTGGAACTTGCGAAGAACTCGTGACCCGCTTCGCGAACAAAATTGCAGGTGTCGTGTACCGATGGCGGGCACGGTTTCTCACGGCGCATTACGAAAAGACGTGTATTAACTGTAACCCTCTGTCATCCCTCCCTCGCGCGACAACCAGGCACTGCGTTGTATAGCGAGCAGCACCCCCCTTTACCATGCTCATAAACGCGATTTGCACACGATACAACCACCTCGCGAGCACGACCAACGATATTTTTCGTAAATCGATGTAGCCTCCATCCGATGCAATTCGACCGACGTATAAAGGATACCCCGGAAAGTGCATCTTTAATCTTTGATGGCAGATTCCCCGGCCACTTCGAGTTGAATTTCTTTTTCAGTTGAACTTTTTTACGAGTTAAATTTTTCGCCGATGTAAATATCGAGCTCTTCAATAATTGCGAAGAAAAACTAAAAAATTCCATATTTACTGCATAAAATTATAATTTCTAAGTTGTTGGCCATCAAGATATATATTGAAAATATTAAACGTTAAAAAGTTACGAATGGAGATTTAATTGAACTTTCGTTGGAGAAAAACCGAATCAAAATTAATTAAATATTGATATAATTAAATTAAACTGTATAATTAAATTGTAGAATACTCTCTAAAGTTGCCTGTTTACGCTTAATTGCGAGATTCATCAAAATTTCATTATCTTAAAATCTCTAATTCGGACATTCACTAATTTTTCCTAACTGACTTCCGAAACGCATAATCGATAAATATCGAAAATAAAGTAAATAAAATTTGAAAGAAGGATTGGATTATATAAAATTAAAACTCGTCAGAGAAAGTAAGTCGATTGGACACAAAAGTGACCGCTTCCTAGTAACGGATCGGAACAAAGTTAGTAAAGCAAGTTGAAACAGATGAGCGCGAAAAAGACTTTTTTAATTAAAAATTCGATGAATTGTGCAATTCCATTCATCCGCTGTATTGCTATAATATTCAATAAAGGCGCGGCGTATTAAACGTATGAATATGCACTCGTTCGAAAAGCAAGCTCTTATCGTAACACGAGATACTTTTGCAGGTTTGCTGCACGTCTGAAAAGCTGGGTAAAGTCAGGAAAATTGGAGAAAGCTTCCTCGCCGCGATGAATAGAAATGAGATCAAAATTATTTAAATGATATATTTGTCTTGGTCTCTTCTAATATAATGGAAGCTGCAATAATTTGCTTTAGTACATTTTTTAAAATGACAATATATTACTTTAACAGTGACGAATAATAATAAATTTAATAAAGGAAAAAGTTAATAATTTATTTTACGAAAAAAAAAAACATTTATTTCATGTCATACATTTTTTTATTTTAAGATTTAAAAGAACTCATACGTGTGTTAGACGAGATGTATCAATTTCAACCAACAAACAAAGAAAACTTTTGTTATTCCAGATCGTGTACTTTTACTTCGTCCGGAAGAAGAAGAAATATAGCGCGAGTGCGATTTAAAACTAGGAAATACGACGACGCGGCTATAGTTGTGTGAGCGTTATCATCCCCGATATTTGTACTTTGGATTACGCGAATGTGGTTGTCTGAAGGTGTTACGTGTGAAATGCGAGAGACCCCGTTAGGAGTTACCCTTCTTATGGTGACATCCCGAAGAGAATAAAAGTCAATCTGTCGGAAAGAATCATCCGTTGACAAAGATAAGACTTGCCATAATCTCACTATAGTTTTTTTCTATCCGTTCTCGATATCATTCTCTCTCTTCGTTTACTCGATCCGCAAGAAGAAACTCGTGTTGAGAGTACAGCATCTCGAGGTATAACATATAAAAAGTAGTAAAAAAAAAAGTTATGGCAGAAACGTAAAATTTGTATTACATTGAAAGAAATATATTTTATATTATATTGAAATAAAAAATTTTAGTATTTGTAACTATATAATTACATGTTACTATAATTATGATTATTATACTGTTGTAATTTTAGTAATAATAATTAAGTCCTATCAACAAATATATAATTGATAACGGAAATTATTATTATTATTATAACGATCATAGTTATAATAATTTTATTACCATAAAAAGTTGTCCCAAAAAATGACTATAAATTATTCCAATTATTTTTATGATATAATAACTATAGTCATTTTCGCCGGTGTTATCAACTATATATATTTATTTGTTAATAAAACTTAATATATAGTTATTATTACTAACATTATAGCAATAATAATCATAATTGTAGTAACATATAATTTTAAATATCAATAATTTTTCTCTTTGTGTATTTATTTGTAAAAAAAATGTAAAGTATAAAAATTATGAAGCAGCTACTCCAAATTATTGCTGTAAAACCTTTTTCCAATATAAACAAGCATTAACAAATCATTCATTTTTTCTCAATACTTGAAAAAAAATGAAATGAAAAAAAGAAGATAATATCACAGTTCTTGTTTTCAGCTTCCCAAGTATAATCGTGTCGATTAAATTATTTGAGTTCGCAAATAGCTCGTTCAAACGCGTGAATGATGCAGCGATACTGTAATCGTAATGATGTGGTCGACGATTATTAGCGAATGAATGTGTTGTGGTCGTCGTATTGCAGCGCTCGCGATATCGCGCACTCGCGAATCCGAATTATTCCATGAATGTCCAATCTGTTTTCATTTATTTATTTTCAAGTGAGTTTATTTACTTCAATATTACATTCGCAGCTCAGCGATGATGATTTTTGATTGAAATATTCGCGCGGCTTGTCATAAAAAGATAATAAACGTCAGCAGCCGCGTGTAACGGCACGGGTATTACCGTCGATCCTCGAACGGGAGGACGAATGTCGGGCTGGTCACGGAATTCCGAATTCGTGAAAATGCGATTGCATTATGCCGTTGATGCGGCTGCTGACGTGGCTTACGATTTTCGCCGGCGCGTTATCGCGCCGTTAAATTCACCACACGCGCGCGATTTTAAATCAGAATGTTTCAGCACGGGTGAAAATTTGCAGAGCGCACTTGTACGACGCGGCGGGGCACGACAATTTCGTTGAATTCCAGTCGATATATCGACAGAGCTACGGTGCGTGTAATCAGCTATTACACACGGCACCGGTGATGTCTACATTACCGCTAGGAGGCATTAACATAATACATCTTGCGGAACCGCGCCCGCTCGCGTGTGCGCCGTACCGTAACGAGTGTTATCAAAGAAGAATTCTCTCTCCAGAAGCTTCCAACTCGCGTGAGCGAGATACGCGAACGTCATAAAACATGTATCCGGCTTTATCAAATAATCGACGGGAATTTCAGAGTCTGCCGGGGCCTGGCCACGGATTCTCATCTATGACAAATGAAATTCCGCCGAGCGCAGTTAATTATTGACGAGCTCGATGATGTTTCGCTAATAATAGCATATAACGAGTCAAAATTCCATCCGGCTCACTTAATCGCCGCATATTCGTTAATATTCAGTTAATGGGATATATACTTTTTCTTTAGAAAATGTACCTTGCAAAATACAGTAAACGCATAACTCGAACAATTTTTACAAAACGCACGAGAAAAATAAAAGTTGCAAAATTTTTTTTTAATTTATTTCTATGAACAACTATTGTGAATAACGACAAGTAATTAAGGTTTCGTTATGATACACAGTAAAAAATCGTGCGTCCATATGTAGAAGTTTTCTTGTGTTACCACATTTTGATTATTACTTCAATGTAAAATAAACATAAAACTGATATGTTAATTTTGTAACATTTTGATGTGTTAGATTCATGTCACCTTTCTAACTTAACAATTGCGTGTGTCAATTAAAAATGGAATATTATTTTGAGTGTTTTTAATACAATTGTTTCAATTAATCTATATATCTCAAAGTTAATTTAACATCTAAGAATTTTTTCATTCACATTATACGAACAAAAATGTTTTATTAACATTTTCTTACGAGTTACTGCAACTACTCTTCTATGTACTCTACTTATTTTATATGTTAGTTTTAAATCACCCTTAAAGTCAAAATAACAAATATAAATGTAAAGTATTTAACATTACTAGTTCGTTAATAAATAACACAAGACGTGTTACTTTAACTTAAAATTTAGAGTAAATCTTCTGAGACATGTAAAAAATGTTAAAATTAACATTCTCTTTTTTACTGTGTACGTGCAAATTCTGTTCATAAAAGATATTATAAAAATTATAACAATTATTTTATTCTTTTATTGTTACTATATATATTTTACTATAGTTATACAATATTATTCTCTTATTTTTCTCGCTACTTTTGTTTTTCTATTTTTCATTACATAAACTTGTCATACGCGAACTTTTTTATCTGACACTTTAAGCTATTCCATCACTGCAGTACTGCGGTGCTATTATTGTTTTCTTTCAATGTTACATTTCCTTTTCTCCATATCGATTACACAAATCGACCATTTGGAAATGTGGAGCCAGAGAATGTATAAACGCGTCGATAGCATTTCGATTCCGATTTACCTCGTCGCCATCATTGCGATCCCTTCTAGTACACGAGTTCCGTAATCGAATATCGGCGCCGACCTGTAGTATACGTACAGCGTCAGTTAAATCTGCACTTATCACGGCAAGGCAGCAACCCATTCGTGCTCGTTATGTCGCGACTTGGACTCCGGTTCGCGTTGCCAGATCGAGATTCACACGTTGGCATTCGGCCGCCCTTTCAAGCGCACCGGCGCTTTGGCCGTTCATAAAACGAAACGACACGAGTCTCGACTGCTACCAACAGTATTGAACTTGGAGCGTGCGCGATTCTCTACTACCTCTCGTCCATCTCTTCCTCGCTCGCTTTAGCCTGCCCCGAATCGACCACGTACGAACCGATCCCTTTGTCACCGCACGGCTCTCTTGGCGACCACTTCGCTCTCAAAGAGCCAGCCGTATCGCACACCGAAATTCGAGAGAGTTTCCTCCCAGAAGAGCCCGAGAATGGAAGGCGCCACTAACGTGTGCATCGCCGATCACGTCCCCGATGCGGCGGTTCTAGCAGTTTATAGGCGACTCTGTATAACGAGACGGGAACATATTACGTAAGTGGCGACGGTGGCGTCTTGGAGAATTGAGAAAATTGCCATTGATAGGAGCGTCTGAGTCGCGGAGTAAATTTCCCAGGAGGTGTAAGCTTCCTTCCAATTATCACTTACACACTTGATATTGATTTTAAATTCATTCCTTCTCCCAGAAGTAAGAGAAATTTATTAAGTTGAAAAAATAAAGAATGGAAGAGAAAGTGGAAATATCAAACTCGTCGCATCTTTAGCCAATTTTTAGTAAAATTGTTTTTCTAATTAACCGTACAGTTTTTTTTTTTCCAGAACGTAGGAAGATGAGGTCGAATATGATATCCTATTTTGTTCATTTTTCATCTAATCAATGTACAAAATGAATAAAGAAGTAAATAATAACGTGAAATTTCTTCTATTTATTTTAAATGAAAAAAAAAAGACGTTTAAGCGAAAAAGATCCATTTCAAAGCGAACGTTGATGTCCTTAATAATTTTAAATAAACTTAGAATTTTCAGTTCAAACGAAACAATACAATAAAGTTTACTAATTGGTTTTAAATAATTGCAGTAAAACAAAACACTTTGACAAAACTGTGGGGTCATAGTTGGCTTTATCATTAAAGGGTTAAGAACGACAAAGAGTTAGGTTATCGCAGACAAGATGCAATACCTTTAAGATTCATAAACTTAAATAGTAGATCTTCCTTCAGTTCCAATAATATCGACAAATTTCAACAGCGTTTCATTAACGATCCCATAATAGGACGAAAGTGTAGAAGTCGATGAATCTGAGGGATCAATAAACAGAACCCTCCGGGAAAGATGTCAACAAAAAGTTGTTTTCCGTTTAGAAGTGCAGCTCTTTAGCAGACGCTCGGACCTGTCTCAATGATCGAGTGGCTCAACCTAGATGACCGTTCGAGTGCGAAGGGTTAACTTGGACGACGACGGTGCAACGGGTTTGCTCTCCCACGAAGGGCAACCGGTCGCGTATCTTCTCACGGCGTACGACGTATAAAAACTAGTCGATCGGAGGACCTCAAGTTGGTTCAAATTACGATGCTCAAGCTGGCTCCCACTTCGCCGTCTCACCTATATGCAGATACATCGTAACCACGAGACTCGGTCGAAGTTAGCACGAACAAGTATCGGGATACTTTAACCGCGAACTCTCGATTTTTCCCGTATCTCCTGCCGTCACTCTGGGAAAGCACGGCGCCTTTTGATAAAAGCCTCGCCCGGAGGTGAGAACTCCCATCCCTCCGGAAACAATTCCGCCGCCACTCGCGGAAGGTTGCTTTTACCACGTTCAACATGGACAATAATACACCGCGCGTTCCCGTATTATTATAACCGCTTTCGTATTCCCGTCGATTGTATTGACCGTTTGTCAATGTTGCATAGCGCGAGAAATTTACACAATGGCATAATCTCGAATTTCTCGGATAAAAAATTCAATACGGCCACGAAATCTCCCGTACGGCGGATACCTACTCGCATTCGGTGTCGTTGAGAAAACATTTTTCCACCGGGCCCTCGACCCGTGAAAAGTTTAAGTGCCACGAAGTACGTGCATTACCGTGGGACAAGAAACATTTCCTTATTCCGCATCGAGAAACTTTGGCCATGAGTATACCCCAGGACGAATTTATTCTGTTTTTTTTCTTACGAGCGTGATACACAACATGCCCTAGTACTTTTCCGACTATAATTTTGACAATGGATTGTTCGGTCAAGTAGTTTAATCGACTTTTACAATATCGACACATTGTATAGCTGATGACACAGCTAACTATTAAAGTCAGTTTAGCTCTCTGGATTTTTGAAATCCAATGAAAGAACAGAATTAAATAAAAGAAAAACCATCACAAAAGCTTAATTGACGAAAATATACATTATTAGCAAATATTAAACAACTAGAGCCAATCAATTCAATATTCTTCTATCAATTCAAAAGTCTCATTGTTATCCAAAGGAACTTTCGCAGTCCTTCAATTGAATCGTTTTAAAAATATACAAGCTGCGAAACTCTCGGCGAAACTTCGATCTGAATTTTGATAACAAATTCGTTGACTAAAAGTCGACTCCGCCAAATTGGCCAAAGAAGAATATTAAAATCGAGGTCGGTCTATATTCCAAGGCACCCTATATTCGAGGCTAACTGCCCGATCTTTCTATCAGTATTCACGCGGTGGTTTAGGCGGTTTAAAGGGTGATGGATAGAGATGGGCGCGCGGCGCAGCGCGGATGGCAGTTAAACCAACTTTGCTAATCTTCAAACTAATTTTGAATTTAATCCGCGGTCACGTATAGCAAGCGAAAGCCGAGGCCGAAGAACCGACCGACCAACCGACCGAGCGACCGACGCTCCCTAGTCGAGGTAATAAAATTATTCGGACATCTTTCCCTCGATAAAACGTCGATCTCTAACTTAAGGGATTTCTGCCGAAGCTCTATCCCGGTAGAGATTAACCGCGAGGCAACTGTGGGGGAGATGAGATAACGGCGGAAATTACGACTATGTTCGTCAAGGCTTCTATGGATTAAGTGTGCATTGTAGTTTAATGTTTGCTGCGGGACGATAAAAGGATGGGTGGGTAGCCATGAAACCGAATATCTTCATGAGAATATATTACATATAATAGTAAAAGCGAATATTGAATTTGCCCCATTTTAATCAATTCATGTAATGTATATTTCTGAATTCAGAATTTCACGAAAATTTTGATATCTTTAAATAATTCCACTGGATCACAAGGTCTTGTGCAGAAGCACATGAAATTTCCAAGGTAATTTTCAACCCCGAGCTCAAATCTGCCATCGAAATATTTTTATCCGGCTTGAGATATAAGAAAAGACATCATTTCCATTATACATGTAGGGCGATATTCATAGACTGTTCTTATTTTAAGACCGTCTTAAGTAATGTCTTAAGATGCTATGGCTCTCTGATTGCTTCATGACATTTGAAGACTGTATCTAAGAAGATCTTAAATATAAGATCCGACTATGAATGTCACCCATAGTAAAGTTTCGTTAAAATTAGAAAAATTAATGAAACACAGTTGAACATTTAATTTTTGTTTTTTAAATGACTTTGGGTCGGTTTCACGTGTTAGAATCCAGCAATACATGAAAAAGACAGTTTTGCTGATGTATCTAAAAATTTAGCGAGATACAGATCTGAAAATAATTTTGCTGGTTCATGAAAATAATTATGTAGGACGATCAAACTAGTTGACAGAATGTCAAAACTTTTTGCAGTGTTGTTCATTATGCCCGAGATTTCTACGTAATTATTCTGCTGGTCCAACAAAATTATTTTCAGATTTTTGTGTAGCAAAATTTTTAGATATTTTAGCAAAATCGTTCTTTCCGTAGAATCACCTAACATATTCTCGTCCCAATGTACATGATAATGTTTCTCAATTATTATCAAATTCTAATAAAAAAAAGAAGAAATGCTTGCTTTGCTCATCAAGAATCTAAATTCGGAAAGAAATGCTATATTTTAAAAATTCAATCTAATGGAATTTTTTTGACGGCAGATTCGAACTCAACAGTTCATCCTTAAAATACATTCTAAAAGTTATTCTTTTTTTCTTGTACTAAAAGTTATTCAAAATTTGTAAACGTGTTATTTGTTTGATATCGAGTATTAAAAATAATTCTCAAGGTTCATCATTGATCAAGTAAAGAACTTTTTCTCTCTCTCCCCTCCTCCCCCCCTCTCTCTCTCTCTCTCTTCTAGAGATAAAGAAGGCAACAAAAATGTCTTCCGACGTTTGATTGAGTCTCCGTCAACGATTTCCCTTTAAATTGGGAGGCGTGAGATTCATTCGAGCAACAAACTCCTGTTACAGGAAAATTCAGAAATGTCTGAACTGCGAGAATAAAGGAAAAACTCGCAACAAACAACTCCCTTTATCACTATACTTACACGTAGAGTTAATTATATGTATTCTCGCTGTTGTTATACACAACTCCGTAACAATGCATGCTCACGTTGGCATGACGGCGCATTACGTTGATATTAGAAAGTAGATACGGCGTCTGTATAATTAGTGCATTTCTAAGTAAAAAGCGACGAATATATGTCACAAGAATAAAATAGCTCGTCTCTCCCCCGTGTACTCGTATATGCATATACACGTCCGGATAAACCGTGTGGATGCGGGGCCGCGTTTTTTTTCCACGGATTTCGAATTCACATCTATTCCCTTGCTGCTTACCCCTCTTTTTCGTGGGCCGCGTGACCTAATTTTAAGAGGGAACATTTGCATCCCCGCCGACTGTGCCTGGCCCGTCCGTTTAAATGCACCGCACCGTGTCGGTGTCGTAACCGGGGATGAGGTGAGGGTTTAAAGGGGAGCGCTCTACCGCCGAGCATGTCCCTGGTATTTTCGAAGACGCGGCAAATAGGTTTATCTCATTCACCAAAGTTTGCGTAACTCTTTTATCGTTTTAAGCGGAGCTTACTTGAAGGAAGAAATGCGGTCATAGTTTACTCGGCGCGCGCGCGCGCGCGCACACTGAGATCAATATTTCTTTTCGCGTCAGAGCGACGTTTTATATCCATTTTGCGTGGCACAGTAGTAAAATTGCGATAGCAAACGACGCATGAGCGGTGTATTAGCGAGGAATTCGTTAATGGGAAAAGAATTTCAATGAGAGCACTTTGAACGGCAAATATTTGTCTAAAAAATGCACAATGAAACGCGTATTGCTTGTTTGAATTTATTTCGCGATAAGAGTAGATACGTAAAGACGAGTGAAAGAATTTTACTTGTACAAAATATGCGCAAAATATCAAAGAGGAGGTAGTTCAAACGTTGTATTCATTATTATACACTATACGTAAAATTTAATGCACGAAAGACCCATTAATGTGAGAGGAATTTTAATGTAAACTATATTTTTGGCTAGCGTAATCAGCCGGAAAATATCTCGTTATTATCTCCTTTGTAGTAAAATATGAAGCGAATGCGACGATACAATATACAACGCGGAAGAATGTATTAATGCGAGAGGAATTTTCCTCTAACGTGTATTTCGGACGGCGAGTAATTAGTTATCCCCGTTATTACCCTCCTTTAATTTATCTCGAATTCCTTTTATAAGAACCGCCGCTCCCGCGCTGTAAAACGCAGGAATTTGTTCAAACAAACGCGCCATACCGCTCAAAGTGTCGTAAAAAAAAATTACAGATCCGAAGATTATATTCGCTTTATAATATTCCCTCGGGGCGACAGAAGCAATTTTGCTGGCGAGAGACCTACCCCCGAACCCTACCGTTCAAACATGCCGAAGACGTTCGCAGCCCTCTCTTAAATGTCTCGCTTATTCCGTGTACATACGGCCCTATATAGAAACGAATATGGCTTTGCGGCTCTCTGTCGCGAGCTCTAAATTTATCGGGTTCCACCCGGCCGGCGTTCGCTGCCGCGCTGATCGTTGTTTAACCTTCGTGCACAGGCACAGCCGCGATCGGATTTGCACTATTTTCTCCTCACCGCGAAAAGCTCGGCCGCGGAAGCTAAGGATATCGCATGCGATACGACCGGCTCACGTGCTACGTGCTACGCCGGGCAATCTGCCAGGCGCACGTAAACGTGTGCAATTTGATCTTTTGGCACATGATGCAGAAATAAACGCCGCTCTTTCATCGTTTCGCCGAGATATTTTCACTTGGATTAATGAACCTGGAAAAATATTAGGTGTTAAACTTAATTCCTGTCGTTTTTTCGTCTCGAAAATCGATTTGTTTCGAAGGGAAGATGAATGAATACCTTAATCAAAGTAATTTCCTCCATTTTCTACTACTTTTTCCCATCTCTCCGGCAACAGGGCAATCCCACGACGGTATAGAACGCGCTGTCTTTCGAGGCGATCCATTCATCCACCCATTTTTGGACTTCGTTGTAACTGGAGAAGTGTGCGTCCGTAAGTGCGTGTTGCATCGATTGGAAGAGATGGTAATCCGACGGTGCCAAGTCTGGAGAGGACGCTGGGTGCAGCAGAACTTCCCATTCAAGCTCTCGAAGTGTCTGCTTCACGCTTTTCGCGACATGCGGTCGAGCGTTATCATGCAACAAAATGACTTTGCATCGATTGTTGACTACGGATGATCTTTTTTGTATCAATTCGTCACTCAATCGGCCTTTGGAGTAACATTTAACTGTTTCGACAACTCTAAAAGCGTTTGAGTTGGATTCTTATCAAGCAATTCTTGCAGCTCGACATCTTCAAATTTTTCGGCTGTCCTTGACGTTCTTTGTCTCTCACATCAAAATCACCGTTTCGGAAGCGTTGAAACCAAACTCTACGTGTTGATTCCGATGGAGTTTCATCACCATACATTTCGGATAATAAGCGATGCGCTTCAGCTGCGGTTTTCTTGAGGTCGAAGTAATGAAGAAGCACATGTCGGAAAAATAGCTTATCGCGATTCATTTTCAATCGATTGGAAAATCTCTTTGGCGTCGAGAAATCTAACCTGCGAGGATTGAATCATTTTCAGCGATGTCTAAACTACAAAAGACATGTGACTTCATCGTAGAAACTCGTCAGCGTTGGAGGCAGAGCCCTCTAGTAGCGAGCGATAGGAATTAAGTTTAACACCTAATACGTTTCAACAAAGCTTATTCTTTTCGTATCTGTAGCTGTACATCCTCCTTTGTATTTTATTTGCTTCTCACAAAATGAGAGGATTTTAAGCAAATCGAAAACTATTTTTTTTTATACGTGAAATATTCGAAAACCTAAAGTTGTGTGTGTTTTTTTTTGTTAACATATAAAATAGACGTAATAAAATACATATACAATATATGTGCCTGGGTATCACGACGACACCTTGAATAGGATTCGAAAAATTCTCGTCTGCTTTTGAGAATGGAATTTGCGGAATTTGTAGAGACCCTCATAATACCGGACACTCTCCCGCTGCGCTCGCTGTATGCTCGGCCTTTACCCTTTTATATGCGTCCCGATGTCGCCTGTCCACCACTCGTGGATATGCGATTCCCCAGATTTTAGAATCGCCAACCGAACATTGTATTCGCGCTAGTGCTATTTCGCTTGATGGGATAAGCCGCATCCGGGAAAAGCGTTAAACGCGACATTACGACAAGGATATTTGCCACCCGTTGTATATTTCATGATGAGGAACGCTGTTCCCGTTTCAAGTGCGAGAAGCATGACCTACCGCTTCCTCCGTATACAGGACGTTTCAAAGAGATTATGTAATTATTATGGATTAAAATGTATTAAAGTATAAAGCAGAATGTTGATGCAATGGCGTAAAGCAGACCGCGCGGTCAGACAGGTGTCTCCTTGAATTTTGTTTCTCTCTTTGGATTATACGTTGGATATTCGTATTAGGATTGGGGATGAACGAGAACTCGTGAATCGTCCTGTAATCCGTGTATCTGCGGAACGTTGGATGTCGCATTTTCATGAGAGGCTACGTCCTATTGTTGCAACACGACGACAATAGGGACGCGTGGTCCGATCGATTAAAGATATTCCGCTACGTCCGCCATCTGTGATACTCGAGACATCCATTAAGGAGATTAACCCTTTATTATAACTTGCCGGATGCCTCGCGAAAGAATGAAACGCAAAGAATAAGAAAGGAGGCGACGAAGTGCGCGAAGCGCAAAATTACGTCCGGCTGATCCGAGCAGGCGACGGATAATGAATGTTAAGTAAACGACCCTCTTCTCCTCGAGGTAAATGATTTAAAGGTAGAAACGGTGCCAGCGGTATCAAGGGATCATAAACAAACCTGCGCTCTCCGCTTTAATAGTCAGCTGGATCGATTCTCCAATTTTACGAACTCACCTGAAACATAAAGAAATGGGAATTGTTAAATTCTACACAGGATGCAGCTTCGCGTATGTACATAGTACATGTATACAGGCGTACATATACATCGCGAGAAATATATCATGTATTTATTAGTTTGAAAAATTTTCTCTCGTTGGATAGCGAAACACATCAAGATGCTGTACGTTAATAATACACGGAAGTTTTTCGATCTGATTTGATTGAACCTTTCATTGCGATACTTTCTTTTGTTGCTTTGTCATATTGGGATTGTGAAACCCAATAACTTTTCTCGTGTGTCCTTATCTATATACTGGGAAAAATGGTCTGATTGGATTAAATAGTAATTCTTGTGGAAAATGGACGAATCAGAATTTTAGTAAAAATAAGAATTCTAGTAGAAATATCTCTTTTACCAGAAATATTGTATCAATCAGAATTCCGGTTATTTCAACTAGAAAATTCTAATAAATTTAACCAGAAAATTCTAATTCGTCCATTTTCAATCAGAAATTTTTTCAGCGTGAATATCAATAAATGCTTGTCTATATAATAAATGTATAAATATTAGATTTTAAATATACATATAAAAAAATCATTCTAATAATAAAGTCCTATAAAATCCAACTCTGATTGCAAATTGTGGGAAAAAAGAACGTGTTAATTGAGATTAAATATAAATGTTTCAATCATTTGCAGGGATCATTTTCAGTATAAAATTAACAAATTCATATATACTAATTACCGTGCATATATTAAACACAGCGAAGACATCAAACTGATAAACAATTTCTTTAATTGATGTTACGTCATGAAATTTTCTGAATATAAAGATGACAGTGACATGGCTAAGTTAAATACAGAGTATAAAAGTGTATAGTTCACAAATTGTTCTGAGCTTGTTACACTAAAGATGATTCCATCAACAGGATAAAACGTTTAATCTCAATTAATACATATTGTTTTACAATTTTCACCCAGTATTGGCTTTCATGGGCTTTTTCATTGTGATAATTAATTTTATTCGGTGCTTTGTCTTTAAACATATGGAAAATAATCAAAATATATATATGCTTTTTAGTCATTATTTGTAAATAATATTTTTGAATTATGAAAAGTGTATTCGCAAAGATGTAAGTTTGTAAATTTTACGCTCAAATTGTATATGTAACGCAAAGTTTAACTTTAAACATTACTTCAATTTCGCCATTGCAATAATTAATAACAATAAAATAATAATATAATTAGTACGGCTAATGTTAGCAATATGACAGAATAATTTGAGAAAACAATATAGAAATTCTCTCATTTTCATATTGTATAGCTCGTTTTGTTTATTAATTCGTAAGCTTTCAATTTGCGACGCACAAATTACATCTACATCCTCATACGGCCGCGTTAATTCGCGCGTGGCATATGCACGACGAAATCCAGTAGAATCTGTCGGACGAGCGATAACGAAATGAAATGCACAGGTTCAGAAGGTACGACCGACTGTCCTGCGAGATACGTTTGGCGTAATAAGAAATACGCACCGTTCCATTCCGCGCGCGGTACACGGTTTGTACTAGGTATATGTGTTCGACGTTTCCGGCGGCGCGCGGCTAATGAAATGGTTTCGCCATAGGGCGAGCAGCGAGCGAAACAAGATATGTCGTTGCAGCTGTAATGGCAAGGAACGCAATGAATTAATTTCCATCATCCGGCGGGGCCGTGACCGAAGCTGGCGAAGTCGTGCGTCACGTTGCTGACGCGCGACAGCGAGGCTCGGGAGGAGCTTTCCGATTAATTACGGTAGCCCGTGTACGAATGGGAGACCAGATTGGATGGCCATGACTGAACGCGTCAACAAGAAAAAAAGTTCCAACCTCCTGTTATAGTGTCCAGAAAACGTCGCGTTCTCTTCCGATTCTTTCGCGCGCTCTTTTTGTTTAACTTGCAGGATCGATCCTTCCTCACTAAAATTGCCGGAGGGAACCCCGTTTTTTAAGTTAGCAGCGATTGAAACAAACGACATATACAAACGCATCCTGCGGCGCATTGCGTTGGATGACGAATTTTCCGAAGCGCCGAACTTTAATTTCACCAGCAAACGATTTGCTGTACGTGTGTGTGTGTGTTACGCAAAATTGTAAAGATAACATTGTGATTTCTTGAGCATCGATTCATATATTGGCAGTTGAATTTAAATTAGAATGTCGCGTTATGCATCTCAATTATACCCTGCACGATATTAAATTGATAGAAATTTATTTCATTCTTTTTGTGTTTCAAAAATATTCAATTCAATATCTACGCAATGTTCAACTATATTCAATATTCGATTTAAGAAAAAACTAACGTACACTGAGAAAAATGGTCTGGTTGGATCAAACAGTAATTCTGGTGGAAAATGGATGAATCAGAATTTTTTGGTTATGTCTATTAGAATTCTAGTTAAGATAACTAGAATTCTGATTAATATAATTATTCTGGTAAAAATAAGAATTCTAGTAGATTTTACCAGAAATTTCTGATTCGTCCATTTTCAATCAGAAATTTTTTTCAGTATAGGATAAAATCGAATAGCGTGGTTATTAACCCTTATCATACTATGTGCAATTTGGTGCCTCATCCATACTATCAAGGATCACTAGAATCTCTTCGTTTTTTCAAAATAATTCAAAAAATCTCTAAAAATTTACCAACATACTTTCGACTTTCTAGAATAAATATTGAATATTTATTTTGGATTTATCTATATTTGGACTCTTTATTTTGGAAAATAATGAAATGTAGTATAATTTATAATTACCGAAAGACTCAAAGAAACTTGCACGAACTGCAGGAATCGCTCGGTCACTAGTTACCCATATTAATACGGTAAGGGTTAAGATTGCTATTAAAATGATAAAAACGTTGATTCTAGATTCGTTAGGGCCGGGCAGAGTGATATACAACGTAACATAACACATCCTATTTCTCGTGAACAAGACGACTACAGCGATACTAACCAGATGCGCATGTTCGTGAATGCAAATGACTTAATCCATCTTCTCTCGCGCGTGTGTACGCGTGTGTCCCCGGGATCAGCCCCCGCGTCTTAACTCAATTTCAGGATAGATAATAGCCCTCGATGAAGTCCCATCGATATCTCGGTGAGAAGCCGCGCTTTTTAATAGGTGACACATGCACACCGAGATGCACATCGCGCACCATAAAAAGGAAAAGGGTACAGTTTTTTTTCTCTTGCAAACACCGCGGGTCGCTTATTCGATATAACGCTCGTTTTGTCAGGAGCGCCAGCGTACGCGGACATCGTTTGTCAATGTCCAATCAACGTCGCAGACGAGGACACCTCCAAGGAGAGCACGAGAGGAAGAATAGCGGAAGAAAAAAAGGAGAGACGCCCACGCCGAGAGGAGAGCGAGAACTTTTTTTTGCCCGGACTCCGTTTTAAAAGAACTCTCTCTCCTTTCCCATTTGTTCTCGTCGTCGATCAGATTTCCCTCCTGATCTCCCGCGATGTTCTCCGGGTCATCCGTTAATCCACATTCTTCCACGTCAACGCGACGCTCGATCGTTCGATCTGATCGTTTTTAACGCTACCGGATTTGGGAACTGGCGCGCACCGGCGATAAGTTATTAATTATCAACGTTGAATTTCTTTTCTCTCTCTCTCTTCAACGCTCGCCTCGATGGTCGATATATATCGGTTCCGAGGCGGTTGGGCAACGACACTTTTTCCCAAGCTGAGCTTTTATTAAAAATTACACGCGTTTAATTAAAACGCGTTTGCCCCTCCTCTTGTCCTTCTCTCCTTCCTCGTCCTCGTCCTCTTGTGACGATACCGCTCGAAATAACTCCTCCCTATCCAAATTGGAAGTGTCTTTCAAATGAACTGCGTGATATTAAGGTTTTCTTTCTCTGTAGAATTCACAGATTTTTCTTTCTTGAAAGGATACTGCAGGAAATTTATAAGGTAGAGATATACGCTATATACTATAATACACTAGAAATGGTGTATCGCTATAGAAGAAAATCGATTCGCGCACACATAAGACCATAAGTGTCATATTCGCAGAAAACAATTTCTCGTGGACCAGCATCTAGATACGTCGCAAGCAGTAGCGCTATAAAATAAGACTCGTTTATGAAGTCTAGGATAAATGTGAAGAGTACTTTTCTATTTTTCCAATAAACAAAGTATTTTCTTGAAAAGTAGCTCTCTTTTTGAAATTTTTGCTCTTGTCTTAAAAAGGAAGTTGAAAAGGTTGATTTCTCTTACAAGTTTCTAGATACATTGCAAGATACTATAGTTACATATTACGATATAATTATAAAAATAAATAAGAGATGTGTAATCATAAATTATAAGTTAACTAACTCTGATATAATGAATTAAAAATCAATTGTTAAATATTAACCATCAGTTAATTTAAAAGTATATATCATATAATTGTTTCATTCCCCTGTAACATTTTATAATTAGAATTAAATATTTAATGTCTTTCTTTCTTCAGTGCATGCATATTATATATTCAACACTAATGGATAGCTAATATTAACCATCTTGAAACATTTACTTAGAGAGCGTTTTATTGTATGGAAAAGTAACTTGCATTTTCCGCAGATTCGCCTAATAGTCGGAATTCCGTTTTTACGATAATAAGTAATAATAAGTCTCATTTACCAAGTTTGAGACTCAAATGTGAAGAATATTTTTCTATTTTTGCAATAAATAAAATATTTTCTTAAAAAAATAACTCTTTTTTTGAAATTTCTACTCTCTAAATCTGAATCAGTGGATAATCACTGATATCAGTGCCAAGTATGCCACTATTTACTAATCACCCAGTGACGTATTTGGCGCTGGATAATCAGCGATGTTCAATTAAAAAAAGAAAGAAGGTTTCAGCATTGATATTTATAAAATATTGTATTTATATGTTGATTTCAATCTTCTAATACTATATTCATTGAATTTATGCACTAAAATAAGCTTAATTAGATCACATAATAAAGGTTAGCTAGGTTAGGAATTTCACATTTCACTCACTAATTACCAGTGGCATACTTGGCACTGATATCAGTGATTATCCACTGGTTCAGATTTAGAGAGTACTCTTGTCTTAAAAAAGAAGTTGAAAAGGTTAGTTTCTTTTCCAAGTTTCAAGAGATACTATAATTATATAATAGTATATAATTATAAAAATAAGTGAGAGATGTAATTATAAATTAACCAACTCTGGTATAGAGGAAAGCCCCCTATCATGAGATGGCGGCGTTTCTGCTAAACTAATAAACGCTATACGTTGGTTCCGCCATGAATGTATTGCTCTTGGATTGAAAACTATTTAGTAGAAAATTCATTATTAGATCATGCCTGTAGTCATTGTAAAAAAAGATTTTAGAATTTGGATGTCTTCAAGTTTCATTGAGATGAGAGCCTTTAAACCTTGTTTATTATTTAATAAATAAATATTTCGCAATAAATTCTTCATGTAGTGATAGAGTAAAGTTGTACTAATAGAAAAACACGGTATATGTTGAATTGTTTAATTACAGAAGTTAGATTTGATAATCGTAAAACCATAAGGCGTGAAAATCATAATGAGATATCCAGAGTATTTCTAATATGAAATAATCCATGCTCCTATGTTATAGTAGAAAATCTAAAGCTAAAGTATAAATGTTATTGTACAATAATAAAAAGGACAACCGGAATGAATATCGAGTGCCTGTTTCTGTGATGCTTGATTCCAACTACCTAAAGACGAGTTCTAAGAATAATCTATCGCATGCTCATTTTTCGCGCACGCTGGCTGTGTTTATTCGTATTTCAGAAACACATTAAATAGAGTTTTTTAATTGCAATACTGATATACTTTGAGTTTTACTATCGATTTCTCGGAGCATCTCATATTAGGAACACAATTTTTTAACTTTGCGATTTGCTCACTTTTTACATTCCTTTAATTTTCAAAAAAAATGGAATTTGAATTAAATTTTATATAACGTTATCTCAAAGCTCATTAAATTCCCTTCAAAATGACCTATTATTTTTTTTAATTCTGCCTATAGACTTCTAGCATTTATCCAAAATGAACTCGATATCTCATAATAGGGGTCTTTCCTCTACTAAATTAACTAATCAATTATTAAATATTAATGATGAGATAATTTAAAAGCATATACCTATCATGAAATTGTTTATAGGGGGTCTTTCCTCTACTAAATTAATTAATCAATTATTAAATATTAATGATGAGATAATTTAAAAGCATATACCTATCATGAAATTGTTTTATTCTCTTGTGAGAGAGAGAGAGAGACGTTTTATAATTATTTAAAAATGAAGCATTTAATCCCTTTTTCTCTCCATAACATGCGCATTAAGCGCTAGTAACGAATAACAAATATTAATCGTTCCGAAATATTTACTTGGGGAGCGTTTTCTTGTATGGAAAAATAATTTGCGTCTACCGCAGATGGAGTTCACGTATAATAATGGGGATTTCATTTTTGCGGTAATGTGTAATAATAACGCGGATGATTCTTTGCCACGCGCGCGCACGAGGAGAGTGCCGATGCATTAGAAGGGCGCGTTTAACCATCAATCGTACCACTCGTTCTCGCCGGATTTATTCCCGGGTTCGCTCCCCCGACAGGCGTGGTGTGGTGTGGCGTGGCGGATCGGATTTATTATTCCGCGCATATCGATATCCCAGTGTGATATTTCCAGCATCGTTCGCGCGCACGTCCACCTTCCGAAATCCAAACTCCCCCTTCAGTAAATCGAGACGGACCCGCCCAGGTTGGCAACCTGCTCCGTCAGGTCGTCAAGTTCTGGGCGTTGATTACCGGTCTCCGAGTTGCCGTGAGAACTGAGAGCTCGGTGAATCGAGGAAGAAAGACGAACGAGCTGACTGCGCAAAAAAAGCCGTGTGCAGTGGCCTCCAATCTGGAAATATCGAAATCGCGACGGGAGGTCATGCGGCGAGAAAAGATTGGCCGATGCCCACTATCGCCTATCTCTTTGACTAGCTCTAGCTGCACAAAAAAAAAAAAACAATTTAGCCGATGGTGCGTAAACGCGAGTGAAAAAAATAGTTTCCGTGTGATGTAACGGAATTCATATCGAAGGACCGCGTAAAAGCCATGTTATGGTGTTGACATATATTCAAGCGAGATTTCGTCAAACTTTTCAATTTGCTTTCTCAAACACACCCAAAATCAAATGTTTGAAATGTATCCTGTGTATATATATATAAAAGTAGGAAGTAAATATCCCAGACAATATGTGTGTCTAAAAGATGTTTTAAAGAAACGTCTTTTAGATTGTACTATCTAAAATTCCAAGGATTTTTCAAACTTCCAAGAATTTTTCCAGTTTCCAAGAATTTTCTCAACTTGGTAGTTATTAAACGTGACGTCGTTATTAAACCGATGGTATAATACAGTGAATGCAAAAGATATTCGTATAAGGAAAATATTTTTTTTTAAATAACACATTATTTAGTAATTTATTAACAAAGAATGAAGTAGACTGCATATTCCTCAAAATTAGTTTACCTAAAAAGATATGTAATGTTTAAAGTGTTTGCGCAATTGAGAAATTTAGCTTCTGAGATCAGGTTAAGTTTTTTTTATTTATATTAAGACGAAACGTATTCATTGTATGAAATTGCTACTTAGTGTTTATTTTCTATAAATAAGACTTTTTTTATAAAAATTTCTCCTATACGCTCTAAATTTCTTATAGTGAAATCTCACTTCAAGAAAGTGAAAATTCAACCATCCTTGAAAAAAAAGTGAAAATATTTCACTTCTCGAAAAAAAGTGACAATTTTCATTTTTTTTAGAGTGAATTTTTACTTCAAAGAAGTGAAATCTCGCTCCAAAAAGGTAAGATTTCACTCTAAAAAGAGTGAAGATCGTCACTTTTTTTTAAGTAGTACCTAATTGTATTTTTACTCTCTTAGAGTGAGATTTCACTGCAAGAAATTTAGAGTGTATGAATACTTTTGCACCCACTGTATTTGAAATTTTTTACAACAACTTTGCGTATATTACAATATTCTGAAAAAAAATTGTTAAGCAAATTCTAAAAATCTAATAAAAAATTTTCCAAAAATATATTTAGGAAATTGCTTCACATTTGTATAAACCGCAAGTTTTGTCAAGTTTTTTTTTTATATCAAATCTTCCAACTATCATTTTCTTTACTGTCGCTTAGAATCAGTTTCGGAGGCCCGCACGCATGCACGCGCGCATAATACCGATTAATAAAGAAACCCAATTGATTTTAATAACGAAACGAGATAAGAGAGTGAAAGAAGGGTCAAGTTGAAAACGGCACGTTCCAAGTTAAGAAGCCTTAATAGGCGCGACATCTCTCCAATTACGAAGGTCAGCCTCGCCGCGCTGCTCGTCAGCTGCCAAGTAGGAGGAGGGCCTGACATCATCGGGCCCAACCTTCGCCGTTCTCGTGCCGTCTCGGTATCGTTACGGTGCGCTCCGCGGTGGAAATTCCTGGCTGTAAATTCCCCGCATAATTTTCCCATTGAAATTTCGGCGGACAGGAGGCGGAGGCAAAGACGTCGGAGGACAGAAAGACGAAGCGAGTTCCCTCTTATCGTTAGATGGCTCTTTCCAACGTCGGCGTACCTCCGTCTTCCGGCGCGGATACGGATTCCGTTCCCTGCAGCCAATCTTCTTTTTCGTCACTTGCATTACGCATTGATCCCGTCGCGGCGCGGACGGAAACTTGCGCCAAGGATCCTCCATTCCGGGATTCGGGAAACGGGCTTGAGCCCAACGGGACGGTTAATGCGGAAAGTGGCATCCTCGCCTGACGAAATCCCATCGAGTGCGCGTCCCAATATTGCAGAAAAGCAGGAAGATAGAGAGGTAGAACGAGAGCGAACGAACGAGCGAGCGAAAGAGAGAAAAAGAGAGAGAAAGTGAGAAAGTGAGCGAGCGAGTGAGTGAGAGAATTCACAAAAGGCCGACTGACGCGAGAGCGACGCGATCTAGGTATATTTTTACATACACGAGAGAGAATTTGAATCTTGCGACAGCAAGAAGTGAACGCGACGTTACGCGAAGACAATCTCCGATATGGAATAGCGGGCAATAGAAAAAAAAAAAAAAAAGAAACGAGAGGGAGAGAATGTATAAAGGGAGAGAAATGTCATATACATATACATATGTCGAAATGCAATGCTGTCGCCCATCGCGAATAAATCCTTTGTGCGAACATTTTTCTCCGTTAATATAAAGAAAATTCTCCTCTGTAGCGAATTTTAATTAACGTAAAATCGCATTTCTCGAGCTCACGATAAATACTCGTGTAACAAATTATTATTTATTACGAATAAACCCCGCACAATTAAATAGCGAATAAAGATAATTCATTGTTACGATAATCTCATTTCCTGCATAATCCTTTTTAATAATTTCATACAATTTTTATTTCAGTACACATCCTTTATATGTATACATTTCGCGATAGCTACTGCAAATATTAAACTATTTGATTTCTGACAATGTAATATGTAATCTTGAAATTCTAAATTTAAACATATTCTCAATAAAACGTTTGCCAATTTTATGTAATTTTATTAAAAACCTATAAAAACCGGGCTTGTTCTGCTGGCCGATAAAATAAGAGCTATAAAGTAATTAGTTTCGCTATTAAAATATTTTTCTTTTTTTAGTAAAAGAAATATTTGTACCGCCATTTATTACAATACGTAGTTGTCTACTACATAGTGCGAGCAGGAAATGGTGAGATACTGTTAAATCTTATATGAATGCATCGACAGTTACAAACGGACAGCAGAGAGATGCGAAACAAGACGCTGCATAAAAAATGTAGCAACATATGTCCAAATCGATTTCGTTCGTAACTATTGGGTTGTTACATGTGAAATGTCGAACGTCGAAAGTTTCGATTTTGCGGAGTGTCACCGTAAAAGAAATGTCTTCTTAAACGTGTCAAATATCACGTATCGCACATCAAAGTAACGTAATTTATTTTAACAAAGATACGTTTCAGCGAAATGTCGACGATTTTTCGAAAGTTACAGTAAATTTACTACACAGTAGATTTTTTTCAGTATACCTAGAAAATTTGAAGGTTGTGAAACGTTATGCCATGATTTTTAAATCAGATGTGACGTTACAGAAACAGTCCACAGAATAAATTCCACTCTTGAAGGAGATGTGTTAATGCGGGGGAAAAAAAAATGAGGAAAACGGGACCTGAAAAAGCCGTTTCATATTTTTAATTCTCTCCACCTTTACATCTTCCACATTTAATCACAAAGTGAGATTATAAAATTAATTTTTTGCCTGAGAAACGCAAAAACATCGCTTATTTTTTTTCTCAGTCGCTAATATCTTCCTCGAAAATTACATGAAAATCGTTCACGATACAAAACCTTTCATATATGCAAAGTTCCGATGCAAAATTCAATTTCTATCTATATCGTGCCAAACGAGGGAACACGACTCCATTGAAGCTTACGGAATTTTTGCAGAGAATCAGCGAGCTATGTGTTTACGAGAAAGGAGGGAAGCGCAAATGAAATTAGATGCAGCGAGGCGGATTAAATGGCGATGGTACTATCACGAAATCGGCCAACTATCATCGCTGCTCGGAATTAACGCCGCGACACGCTGCTTAACGACTATTGCTCTAAAGGCGCAGCTTTTCGCGAGACGCACGAGATTGGAGTGTAACGCCAATGAGACTCGATAACAATAATGATAACGACGGCGACGACGAGGTTAATAATAATAAAGAAAGGTTACACCGTGCGAGATGCTTAAAGCCGATAGCACTAGGTAAACGGAAAATATTGCGTGCGCCAGGGTGCGGCTCGGCCAGGGGTGAAATATTACGTAATGTTTTCCGAGAGGCCGATAACACTCAATTCTCCCCTATCTTTCGTCTGGAGAGTGTTTAATACGCGAGGAAAAGAATCATGATAGTGGTAATAGACACATTACGAATACAAAAAAGTCTTACATCACATTCGCTGTTGCAAATTTTCTCAAAGTGTATTTTTCAGTATCGTTTTGAAACTTCCTTCATAAAATTCATTAAATTAAGACTCTTAAATTAAGATCCTTAAATTAATACACTTTTTCAATAGGGACGAATTTAATTTACTTGTCTGACGAGAGTGAAGAAATTACTAAATAAAAAATTGTAAAGAAAGAGAGATATACGGCCTCCTATTTATATTCGTATTAATCTGTGCCTTATTTCCTGGTACTTAAAGTGAAAATTACTGCAAGACACCCCGGTGATATTATACGCAAGATTATTGAACAAACAGATTTAATCCGATACGATGCGTCACGTAATTAATGTAAGCTGGACTCGGAGAGTGAGAAAATTAGTTTGCCATAAGAAGTTAGTAGGCGGTTGTTTGCAAAATACGCGAGGACGTCTTGCCGCTGTTTCTCGAGTGACGTACATCATACGGTAGGGGGATGTTATACGAGCCTTATTAAAATTTTAGCTCACACCGGGAACCTACTCGGCTTACTAGTTATGACGCGCGCCCCGTTCGTGGCTTCATATGCAGCTCCGTCGAAATGATACATTATTACGTCTCGGATATGTCTCACATGCAGTTTCGCTAGACGGCGGGTAAAATGATAAAAAGCATGTAACGTTACCCAAAGAGGAAAATTAATGGCGCGGCTATTATCTTGCCCGAGTAGTGGTAGCCTTTACTTCGATCCAATCCCTTCTTATATCACGTGTTTTAAAATCACACAAATTCTCGCACGGAAAGATGACTTGCGTATCCTTTGTTATAATTTGTTCGAAAATATCGAAACGCCGATTGAAATCGGTTACGCTGGTAGTATCCGGCTAAAACTACATGTATCCGCCGAATCACCTTGATTCTACAGAAATGCGGTTTCACCGTGCTTTTGCGTTGGCATACAAACGGCAGAATGACTTGCGTGTGAATCATCGTGTATTTCGGTGATATTGCGATATTGTTCAAAAATATTCATACTTTACCAATAATAACGACAGCGGCATACAAAAAAGTCAGAGGTAAGCAAATTAATATTTTATGACTAGGAACACGAGGGTAATTGTCTTTAATGTCCCTATTAGTGTGCTTTTAAGCCAATTTGCTTATGATTGAATTAATTATTAAATATTGTAGCTTTAATTTTATCTGCTTGAAATCAATATCGGTTTTTCAATTATTTTTTTTCTTATAATGTTCTTTAATCTGAAAAATGTTAATACTTTATAATGTTTTTGATAAAAATAAAAAATGTTTTTGTTCCTATTAGTAGGTCCTCCAAAGGACGATGGCCCTGTTAATGCGCTCCTATTTGTGTGCCTATCTACATTTGACTCATTTTAACATATAATTATTAAAACAGATAATAGATGCTAACTATTTAAATTAATATCGCATAAATCATTATTTCAATTATACTTACAATTTCAATGTACACTCATAACACAACGCCCTCAATTCTAATACAGAACATATTAATAAAATAGGTACAAGCTTAAAATCTTACGGTATTACTGGGCTCACATAAATTCCTCATATGTTTCGAAAAATGTTTAGTGTACTTTAACAATTAAAAAATGGGACACCCAAAAAAGAAATATTCTGCCGATAAGCGGGAAACTCAGGCGCGTGTATTTATAACATATATTCATCTATAAAAATGAAGGCACATGAACTATGATCAAAAATAAATTCCTCTATAGAAAATTCTATTATAATAACTCAAATAGCCTTTTGAAATAAGAGGATATACAAGATACTAGCGGCACGCTTATTTGTTAGAAGAAGTTTGTCATTTACGTGCTACAGTAATAGGAAGACATGCAAGACATCCTTCTAGCATTGAGAAGATTGCAATCGTAAATCCAGCACTTTGTAGTTATATAAAATTCCTTTACTTTATAGAATATCTTCTTTTGATCGTATATAAATGGAAAATTCTCTGACATTAACACGGTACCGATAAATGGCAGAATATATTTTTAGGTGAATATTATCTTTCGTATACATTATTAATTTAACTTGATAAAAGAATACTTTTTCTTATTTATTTGTGTTAGTTTTCTTTATATGACTTATTTAAATACAAAAAGCACACTAATAGGGACAGTGACTTTATTTTATAATTATATCTATAAGTAGTTGTAATTGTGAAAATTGACCAATCACAGTCGAATATTCTCCTCATGTTCAATTGTGATTGGTCAATTCTTACAACTGCAATCACTTATTATACAATTACGCTTACTCAATTGTAGAATGAGCTTTAAATTTGTTTTCTCTACTGTGATTAGCCGATCCGTTTAGCCTCTTAAGACAAGCCGATAAAAATAATGTTTCGAAACAAATAGCGCGTAACGATTTTAAAATGGAAATACGAATTTATTTCGTTTGTTTTTCGTTGCAGAAAATCTAAATTGTTAACTCGATTTCTTTTATCAAGTTAACAATCTAAAATGTTTTTCAGAATTATTACTCTATAAGAGATTTAGCCGTATTTGGAAAGCTTGATCCTGCTGAGAGTTGCGTAGTGAACCAATTTTGAGTCGACTGATCCGAAAATAATGATCGCTGGTTCCGCTTCCGCGTGCAAGTGAATCTACCGAAGCGAAAAGAAAAATTGCAAGTAAAGAAACGGAAGGATTCGTGATAATAATTCATTTGTTAGTAGAATCCGCGTCCGTCTATAAATTAGTAATAACGTACGCGTGCGATGAATATATAGCTTTATTATACACCGGTGAGATAACGCGCGGAAGCGTGACAAAGTGCTACGAACAAAGCATTATTGTACGACACGAGCAACGAACAAAAGCAATTCGTTCGCAATTTTGATTGTCGTCAGGGACTATTACTACATCGATATCGTTTTTAACATTACCGAGCACTGTCAACTTCTTCTGCAGTGAATTTCAATTTCAAGCGACACACCGCGAAATAAATCCTGCTGTGCCATGTATCGCGAAAAGGGTAGACAATTTTAGGTGCCTTATTTATATACATATTTTATATGGTAATGAAATAAATCTGTAATATATATTCATTTAATTTGTCGGGGCTGTGGTAAAGTATAAAATGTAACTCCGGCTCAATGATGAATTTTAGCCGCGATATTTCGAAACCGTGTGATTCCTAAGTAACGTTTTTCGCGTTAAAACCTATTTATTTTAATTTCCATGTGTGTAAATCTGAAAGATTGCCCGATGAAGTATTAAATACCAATATCGGTATGCAATAATGCTGTGAACTTCGCCACATTGCTGAAACACCCGTAATCTCTCATTATTTATTCATTCCCCGCTTCGTTGCAAAATATTTAACGCAAAATGCTTAACACAAGCGCAAGGAAGAAAAATCCCCGCGAATGCGATAACCGCATCGAGCGGGGATGACGATACCGAGATTTTTCTCTCGTCCGCGCAATACATCGCGTTATATGCCACGCCGTTTTAAACATTTATACATACGTATCTCGCAGAATTTTTCTCTCACACCGAGAAGAAACTCAACAAATCATCTGTCTGTATATGAATACAAATATTAAGTAATGTCAACAAAATACGCACGTATTTTATTTTTTTGCCCGCCGTACATATTATTATTATTATTATTACATATCACATATTGCATTAAAATTCAACTTGTATAATGTTATTTTAACAAAAATTAAATATATGCGTACGTATGCGTGTATCTCAATAAAGCAAACTGAAACGCATTGTTAATTTCGCTCAAAGTTTGTTTGGCGTGGAACGGCTGTCCATTTGTGCGGGCCGGACAGACCTTTTTCTCACAGTTCAGCCAAGCATCTCTCGTACCATGCCGCGTCGCATCGCGTCGCGTCGCGTCGCGTCGCGCCGCGTCGCGCCGCGCCAGGCCGTGGCCACGCCACGCCATGCCGATGTCGTGCCGATCTACTCTCTTCTCGCGTTCACGTCCCCGCCCATCCTCACGGCTCCGTTCGCAGCAGTGGAAGTGTATTGATCGGCGGATGGCAGAGCGGGCAAGCGGACCGGTTTTCCCTCACAGCTTCCCTCTCAGTCTTTCTCACCCTCCAGCGCGCCTCCCCGTCGTCTCGTTTTCTACCTCTCCGCTCACCCTCCACCTCCTCGCCCTCTTCCCTCCTTCGGTCTATCTTCTTCTCTTCTGAAACACACTTTCCGCGTCTTCCCGCTGCCGTGTGTCTCTGTCCCTTTCTCTCTCTCTCTCTCTCTCTCTCTCTCTCTCAAAAAAAACTCTCTCTCTCTCTCTCTCTCTCTCTCTCCCCCATCCCTTACGTTGCCCTCGTCCTCACGACGGAGACGCACTCGTCCTCGTCGCGACGCTCGTCGCCGTTCACGTTGACTACCACCCTAGTTGTCGGCTCTCACCCTCGTGATGCCACGCACCGAGCCGAGAGAAAATATTTATGCCGATGTATCGTTTCGCGGTTCCTATCATCCCACAGAATCCTCGCGTGCGATCAGTATTCCCGCTGCCAGCGTAACTGTCAATCGTATATGCCATCAATATGAATGTTTCATGCCGACGATCCACGTCAGGATCTTCGAGTGATCAGTCATAAATCGGTATCCGATAGACTGTGATTAATGTTAAAAATACTGGAAACGGTAGAGAGTTACGAAACTAATAAACCTTTAGTACTATTTTAATGTATCATCGAAGTACACACAGAAGAACACGTACTGTATACGCAAGTAATAATTATTTATTTCAAGTATTTCAAAAGTTCATATGTCCGTAAATCTATCAAATTTATTTCAAATATCAAATTTGAACTACTTTTGGAGCTTTCCACTTTCTATACAGAAATTATACGTTTCGCGGGTCATCTCTATGTTCAAATTCATTATTAGAACGCCATGAATATTGCAGTTCACTTCATCAGAGCGAAGGATAGCTTGATAATACAATATCGTTTACGAAACGTTAGCGTTCTAATAACAGATATGGATACAAAGATAATCCGCGAAACATTAAATTTATTCAAAATATATTCTGAATCTTAGTGGGTTTAATACTTCAAGATTATTAAATGAAAACAAATTCGATTTGTTGATTATATAAAGTCGCTTGTTCGATCAATTTTATATAATATTCTTTAAAAGAAAATAAATTCTTATTTTCAGTACATAATAATGAGTTTTTCTAAAATTTGTAATATAAATGTAATATCATCAAGACAATATTCTCTATTAAAGATAATCTTGTCTTACTTAAAGGAAAGAAAGTAAGTTGAGTAATCACTTTTCTTACAATTAGAAATAGAATGATATTTTTCTGTGTGTATTTCTGCGGAATATGTCACACCGACTAACACAATATCGAGGATGAATGTATAACCATTTACCGCATAGGTATTCGCCAAATACCCGTAGGTAACACCCGATGTGGCGCCTAAATCATCCAGGATGCAACAATGATTATTGATCGTAACATTAGCCGCCATGGTCATCTAAGACGTCAGCAGTGACCGTACATATGGATATGAGGCTCGTTAGGGCGTGTGCGGTGACAACCTTCCGCGTTCGTGTTCAATTTTCAGGGAAATTAATATTTCACAATTAACATAAATCTGGCAAAGTTTATGCAAACAATGGATTTTATGAAATCCCTATAAATAATACATAAATGAACCTGGAGGATTATTCCAAAGTCGGAGAGCTAATTTTTATAAACCTGATGATACTAACAAAGATTCTCATTTCTTAATGAAAATGATAGTCCCCTTTGTGATACAACCAAACACACTTTGGAGCATCCTTTCCTGGGATAGACATTATCGAAAGAGTGAAATGTTTGCATCTTAATGCGAGAATCGTAATAACAGCAGCGGCGAGCAATATCGAGCTTCCGATAATCCTCAGCCGCGGGAAAGCATTCCGCGAAATTCCAAGAATGTCGCTGCTTCTATCGGCACTGTCATCAACGACAACGGAAATGGATGTACTTGATGCTTCACGTTGATTTAATCCTCCACGTGCCGTTGTACGCATCCCTGTGGCTTATTAACTTTCAACGAACGCAAATATTTGCGCTTATCAGCGATAGCTAGATAGCGGAGAACAATACTAAATCGCTTAAATGGCATGTGTTAATGAACACAAAAACTCATTTATAATACATTAACGTCGTCGTGTCTGCCAGTTTTGGATCTAATATGGATTGCGTCATACTTCAAAATTTTTACACTAAACATTGATTAAACGACAACTTTTCTACTGATAGCAGCAGGACATTTTTCACGTATTCATTTATTAGCAATATTAATATTGCCATTAAAAAACTTGTTATTAATTAACCTTTAAGTGAGATAGCCATAGCACACCATAGTTTCCTTTAAAACTTTGTTCTGAAAAAGGAAAATAAAAAGTATTGCCCAGATGCTCAGAAATCTTAACCCTCCGCCGTGCCGGCAACATGAATTTTAACTTTCCCATCAGTAATAAAAGCTTTCGAAAAACAAAGCAAATTTTTTTTATCATTCCGGATTATGTAAACATCTGAAAAAATTTGGGTAGACTCTTGTCTAAGCATTAACAAGAGTTTTTACTTACAATAGATTTTTCATCAGGATAACTCTAGTAGAAATGTATGTAGTTTTCCTAGACACCTATTCAGTTACTATCTAATATTACTGTATTCTCATTAATTGTGCCAATACTGAATACGAAATGGACAAGAACTTGATAGAGTTTTATTCTGTCCACTTCACGAGCAGTTGGCTTGCTTATTAATCAATTTAATATCTATTATTTGTTGTGTTTCTATGCAGTGAATGGATTAAGATTTTATGCAACTTTTGTATGCAGTAACTACAAACAAAGCGTTACATCCTGATTGGAATCCTAAGTACTTTTCCTTCTCAGTTACTAGACAGAAGTTGGTGTAACTGTTTAGTAACTGCTCAAAAAATGCATGAAATTTCTACCAGGGAATGTAAGTATAACTAATGTAAGTTTAACTTTAACTATGATATATTAGTAAAAAATATAAAATAAAAAATTTTTTAGGGGATATTTTGAGCACACCAATTTGTGTATCTTTAGACCATCTACTTACTTAAAAGTTAAGCAAATCAGGACGTACTCTTCATATCTCATCATGTATTTTAGATGTTAAACTCGGTTCGGACTTTCAAATAGAAGGCAATATCCTTTAAATCGCCTTACCGCAGCTTCAAGTTCAACGAAGTAGCAAAGCCGTGAAGTTAACGGCATCGATTATAACTTGAAAATGCTAAACATCTTCGCGATATTAAAATAGCAGGGTAAACTATGATCCGCAGCTAATTATCACGAGCATCGCTGGCTTATTTTCTAACCGCGTATATCGCAAAATTAACGTAATTAAGTCCTACGCTTAACATAAACGACAGTAACTAAACCAAGTGTACATCGCGCAATATGGTTTACATAATTTTGTCGAATTAACGTATACTCAATCAGAATACACCGGTACGAAAACAACGGAGCGTTATTCAGAGAAGCGGAGCAAACCGCAACGATATGCAAACAATTTGCAAATTGGCAAGCTCAATTGGTTTCTGGTATCATTTTGTTATAGTCACTACAGAAATAACAGAAATAACTGCGGGCAACGAACGCTAGATGCAACGCTAGCGAATGATACAACATTACTGTGCAACGAATGTTAAGAATCCATCTCGAAAATGCTATTGACAAATTCATAAACGGCAGAATCACCGTTGATATATCGCAGCGTTGAAGAATATTAAGTCCGTGGAAAAAATAATAAATGTCAAAACGGGAGAAATTTTAAATGAGGACAACAATATTCGCGATTTACGATTATTGACATTTTCGCGTACATTAAATATGCGAACCACTGCCGCTATATTTGCAGTTTCGCCTAGCCCCAATTGATCCATATTTATTACAGCATTTCGGCACGCTGCCCCACGTATTTTCCGTCGCCGAGGGACGGGCGGGTTTGAAAAATTCACAGGATTTGCAGCGCGGGGTGTGCTTATATGCGTGCGTCAAGTAATGATATATACGATGGTAATAATTTCCGAATAACTTGCGCAATGGCGCGATGGTGCGGTGACGGGTGTACGCGCGGCGATAAAAATGACAAAACGCCCCCGTTTTTAAGAGCACGCTCAAGTTTTACATTTATTACTCGCACCGCGCACAACCGGGATGGCAGACAGCGTACGTTTCGCGGCGCAAATTACGAACGAGATGTTTATTGCTTAAAAAAATATCGCCTTTCGTCGGAAAATATTTTCCGCGCTGCGTTCGCGGAGGCCGCGCGCGCGTGTTTACGCACGGAATCAGCCCGCGCGCTTTTGGTGTCTTTCGCAAAATGCGCGCGAAGCTGACTATATTTTATTTTCCTTTGTTCCCCGTTCTTTTTATTTATCCCCGCTTTTTTTTTTCAACGGTCCTCGCGCTCTTGCCCGGCAACGCTAAATTTCGGTGCAATAGCGTGCGACGGATCCCCAAGCCAGCAGTGATGGCTTTACCTTTTTCCCGCGCGTGACATTCGGATAACAACGTCACGCTCGTCCGTTTCGTTTCGCGGAACAAATCCGCTCTCCGAGAGACGGATTATTTATTTTTCATATATAATTGACGGCTCAACGTCGCGCGGTCCTCAAGGAAATTAAAGAGTCCATGTCGCGGGGTAAACGATCAAAATCACGGATAATGAGTCGACCGTTCGACTCCCTCAATAATTCATCGCGAAACTATTTTCGTAATATTCTCCTTCGAGTGCAGTTCGACGAGTGAACTTTTGAAAAGCACAGCGATCGTGCCAAAATTCAAAACGTGCGTTCTTTGATTGAGAAAGAACAAAAATCCAAGTATAATTGGAGCGTTGAGAAGTTGAAGTACTTTTTCGAGCAGTTTTTCGCACCTTACTTTGTAATTTGGAAAAAACGATGGCCGAGTATAATATAATTACAATACTTGTAGCAATGTAATGCCGTATAAAGTTTCTTACGATATAATGTAATTATTATTAGCAATAATTAACAATTATTGGTAATAATAATCGATAGTTGTAGGGCTAACTATTAATTAATAATTATCCCTATTATATCTACATAACACACTGTTAGATATTAAAGGAGCGTAACTCAATCCCTGAGTTAAATAATATTATTATTTATTATATTTTTAACTTCATGTGTGTAAATCAATCCATTTTCATAGTTAGTTTTAAAGGAAACATCGTCCATATTAATGTATACACATTTAATAAATAATAAAATATTTGAATCACACACACACACACACATTTAATACATTTTCTTGAGTTATATTGTTTAACGCCATTGTTTTAGTCAAATTAATGATATATTGGACAAAAGCATTCATACAAAGGCGATACAGACATAGTTAAAAATAACTCAAATTAGGTTAATTTGACATTATGAATATTTAACAGTGTATACAAGAATTTCCAATAACATGTTTATCCCCCAGTATAATTGGTTTAAGCTTAAGCCAAGAATTCTATAATTCTCATCAAAGAGAAATCTGTACAAAATTGCTCTCGTTGAGTCCCGAAGGGTACTGAAATCTCTTTCGCGCGATAACTATCGTTTCGATAACTAGGACAGCATCGTACAGTGATAAGGCTGAAACGCTCGATCGCAGCGCGATCCGCCTTAGCTCTTTTATCACGAGTTTCCTCAGTTATCGTGAAGTTATCGTAAAGTTCCCTTCTCGTTGATGAAACGTGACGTTGATAAAACATTTCCCTTTTCCTTCCGTATTAAGTTTTATCTCATAAAGACGGTCTTCACAGTCTTTGACTTCAGTCAAATGGATTGCATGCGCCTTAATTTCGCGCTTTAATACTTATTGTAGTTAATTAAACTTTTAGTCAGAGATCGATCGGAATTAAATAAGGATGCTTAACATTTACGTCATTTGAAGTAAAATACTGCGAAAATAGGACATCTTGTAAAAATATCTTTCTACATATCGACGTGACCATTTTCATATAAATTGCTATCTCGATGTGTGTACTTGCGATTTTCTTTAGAAAATTATTCGCCTGTGCTATCCCCGTCGATACAATTTCGCTGTCAGCTATGTTTATTCTCCCTGGGGATAACCCGAGACGGGCATTATTCTTTCCTTAAAAACACATAAAAGATATCACATAAGGAAACTTCAAACCCACGCCGCGAATTTCATCAATTTAAAAACGTTAAATACACCAAAAGATATTTAATTTCGCATTGTTTTCTTACTTTACGCTAAGATGTCGAGATTTACAAAACGTTATATTAATTTTATGTCAGCAAATTTTAAGTAACTTTTCTTAAAGAAATACATATAATAAAAAAAATTTAGAAACATTTTTCGAAATAACAAGCCATAGTTTTGTGATCACATTTAAAATGTATAGTAAAAGAAGAAAAATCGTAAACATTTCACACAAATTGCAACATAATTTTATACGAAAAAATGTCACTTTAATACTATTCCCAATAGTCGATTACCAGAAGAAACGTTTACTCTGTAAATGCGTTCCATAAAACTATACTTTGAAATCCGATATTTCACATGCAACGACTTACCTAATACATCACTTAGTATAAACACGAGAAAGAGAGAGAGAGAGAGAGAGAGAGAAAATCTTCTATAAATGATTATTATTTCTGCTCTGACTCCACTGAGACTGCAAATATATAACAACTCGCTCGTAAGTCTAGCTCGCGAATTTGAAGATTTGATTCGACTTTACTTATCGGAAGAATTTATTCTCGTCGCAGCGGCAAACTCGGCTGTGATATTAATATCAAAGCCAGAGCGATCGACCGTTCCCGGCCCTTGAACCAGACTTTAACCCTCCAATACTCGCGTGCATGACAATAGTTATCCGCTCTTACCTGTAATAGTGCAAAGTGATTGATGTAGTTACGATGTAGTTACAGCCGATAAAGTTATTCCATTATGCACTTCGCTATTAAATTTCGTGGAATTTATAGACATTGTTGACAAATTACGACTATTCACTTCCTGCATTTCATTCGCTTATACACATCTTCAGCTTTCATCTTTATAATTGTCCTATATGTGTTTCTTCTAAAACATTTTCCAATTGAAAGAGAATTTCGCAGTGAGGCATCGAAAGATAATAGAATTTCTTATTTATTAATAGAGTCTTTAATGAACTTCCTTCATCTCCGCAGTATTTTCCGATACGACAATTGTGAGAAATTAAACACGTCGATGGTAGATTTGAACGTTCTCTATTGCCGGTCCGCGAGTTTTGTTCTTCGCGAGGAGGCCGCCTGTCGACCACCATCGCTATCGGCCCAGGTGGCAACTAAAGTTTCACTTTAATCCAGAATTCCCGCAGTATTTCTTGATTCCCCGTAGACTCGTAGTACTGTCGGTCGTCTCGCGGCGGCGAGCAGAGAGTGCGCTCGCGAAAGCGGCAAGGAAAAGAGAGTGTTGGTGCAACGATGGTAGGAACAAAGAAGAGGTAAAGAAGGGTAAAAGAAGGGTAGCAGAAATGAAGGAATGGCGAGAGAGAGAGAGAGAGGAGAGAGAACGGAGGCAGGAAGAGCGATAGGCAGAGTGCAACGAGCTTATGGGGTGGTGTGCGAGATAGTGCGAAAGGGAGGGTAAAGTATAGCGGAGAACGAAAGAGAGAGAGAGAGAAAGATAGATGGTGAGTTTAAACGGTCAAGTGGGAAAGCAATCGGGCGAAGTCGATAAAAGCGCAGCCGAGCTTGTAAAAGCCTCCTAATTAATCGTCGCTAATGGCTCGCCGGCTGACTGAAACTCGTAGCGCGGCTGGCGCGTTACGTTATGACGTATCGACCGGGAGTTTTCAATTTACATGGACTTTCCTACAGGTGAGTAGTCGCCGGGGTATTGCTTCTCGCATGACGGGACATCAAAGAGAAGACGATAACAAATAATCTCGTCGATCTATCGTCGTATTGACGATTACAGAGTATCCTGCCGTCCCTCCCTCCGCCATTGGTCCACTGCGAGTGATAAAGGATTGTATATTTATTTATTTTTTTATTAAAAACACCTGTGATAAGAATTTTTATTTTAAAAACTCGAGTTTTACCCTAGTTATTCGATAGATAAAAATATACATTGTTTTAGATATTCCGTGTCTACGTTATGAAAATATTAAAAAATTATGCTTTTCTAATTTATTTCACCAATTTAGAAGAGTTTCGTTATTTTTTTCTTAATAAAAATTTAATTAAACTCTATGTCTTCTATGACTCTTAATTTTTAACGTATAACATTTAATAAATAAATTTCAAATTGAGAATCTATTACAAAGCTCAAGTGAAATGAACAATAATATTTTACTACTTGTTTTCGTTTCGTTAGATTAATTCGCGAAAAAGTACTCGTTCAAGATGTTCATATTACTGCGACAATAAACAGCCAAATTGGTCAAAGAATCTGTAGAACAAGTGTTGTCGTTTTCTGTATTGTATATCGTTAGATACTACAATGTTCTATGTAGAAAAATACTTTTCAGATTGTTCAACTGCTGTTACAAAAGAGCAGGGTAACACAAAAGATGCCTTTCCGCAATGGAAGGGTTAATTAATAAAGATCTCATTTGATCTCATTTAACTCGATGATTAACTTTCACAAAGCCGATATGATTTACGACGATATAAAAGTGATAAGATCATTATCGTAAACTACTTTGTACGTAATGCATTTCTGCATAAAAATACGACTCGTTGGACAAGACAACAATGCGCAATGGTACAAATTGTTTTATTTTCTTTTATTTTCGAGAAACAAAGGAGTTCAGAAAAGTGTTTTATGTAAAAGTCACTTAACTCAATGCAATGCTTTTTCTTGGTTACAAAGAAACAAGTTACAAGTTATTTTACGTGACACCAAAACACTGCGATCCTCGTCAAATGCGAGATTTATCGTTGACTTATATCACTTATTACTAAACTCGATGAAACAAATTGTGAATAATTTTTGCCCTTGCTCGCAATTATCTGCAAAGTTATTGCATTGTAGCCTGGATATTAAATATGAATTAATAACGTTACTAACATTTTATATCGACTATATTGTACATCGATATATATATATATTAAAAATAATGTAATAATATAGTAATGTAATAATGTAACAATGTAGAATTATTTGTATATAGTAGTTACAGGTATATATATATATATTAACAGTTTTATATAAAATAATTGCTTTTTATATTAACGCAAATATTTTATATTAATAATAAAATCATAAAGCTATAGCAACGTAGACGTCCTTTTGTTTTCTTCTAGGAAAATATCATTTTCCTTTTAATGTCGAATTTCTCTCTTTTTCTTTCTTAGCGATTATAACCACTGTTTGATTCATTTTGTTACTTATCGCAAGTGACTTTTGAAAATTATTCTGTATTTTATTTTCTCTTCTTTTGTTATTATCTCGTTTATTGAACGGGATAAGTACTTCCTTCTTACAATTAGTAAGCTCTGCGATTATTGAGTACGATATCGACGTAGCTTGCATTCTTCTTCTTCTCTGCGTTTGCTAGATAGATTCTGATTTATTGCGCTGGAGTACGGAGCCATTGTTCTCCTCAAATTCAATTGCGGAAATATTTATGGCGGCCGCGAAAAGCGTTGCAGCGAGCGCAAAAGCGATAAGGGGACGCCATCCGCGTCCCGACATACTGACGTAGGAGAAACGCGCGAGACACGAAAACCGTGAGTTTTTCAGAAGACCACGGCGAGATTACTGTGAGAGATGAACGCGCGAATTGTCGGTGGAAAATGCGGTTTCTTCATCTGCGAAAAACTACGATCGTAGAAAATGTTGCGGAAAAGCATGGCTGGCAAACCAAAAAAGGACAACGTCTCGCCGCATCAGATGTCAAATCAAGACAGCGGAGACATTAATCGAGTTTTGGTAAAAGCTTCGTGCGATACGAGAGATAGTATATTATAGTACGCTATAAATAAAATATATACTTGCGTAGGTGTTCCTATGTGATAATTATAATACTACGGAAAGAATGAAGAAATTTTCTTGAAGTATCTAAAAATTTAGTTATAAATACGGATCTGAAAATAATTTTGTTAAACCATCAAAATAATTATATAGGAATTTCAAACATGTTGAGTAATACTGCAAAAAATTTTGACACTATCAATCAATTTGAACGTCTTACATAATTATTTTGATGGTCCAACAAAATCATTTTAAATCTGTATACGGATAAAATAAAATTGAGTGTAATTTAATATTACGAATCTAACAATGTATCTATACACTGTTAGTTCATAATGTCAAATTGTATCGAATTTGAATTATTTTTATTTATTTCTGTAGATCTCACACCACTGCTTTTTGTTGTTAATTTTAACTAAAATAATGGAGTTAAATAAAAGAAAACGTATAAATCCGATAAATTATCAAATTTAGTTAATTATTTATCTAACTTATTTAACTAATTTACTTATCTTAATTTAATTTAATTTACTAATTTAATTTATTTAATTATCTAAATTATCAAATTTAGTTTATAATGTATATCAACTGTATACATATATTAAATACGGACGTTTACTTCGAAACTATAATCACAGAAATTGATTTACGTTTTGATGCACATTTTAAGTTAAAAATAACAAAATATTATTTAACTCACGGGATTGAGTTACAATCGCTCCTTTGATACTTAACAGGGTATAATTAAATTTTTATATACCTCTCAGCGAAATCGTTTTTTCCGTATAAACACTCCAGCAATATAAAAATAATGGTATTGCTGTATAGCGAATTGACAGTATCCAGGAATTTATATAATCATAGAGCGATTAATTATTCGAGACTAATTAATCATGAAACAGTATATTTATTGATTGAATAAAGGAAGCTGTATGATGTCAAAAACCCAAAAAGCGACGGCATAAATTTGCTTTCCGTTAATTCAATTAATCGGATCACTACATCCGCTCATATTACACGCTCATATATTACTATGTGAAACGCTGTTTTACGCAGTATCGCTATTTGACTGCGATAAATTGTTGCGTCAGAATCGAGGGGTGGGAAGGGGGACAAAATTTGATAACCATCGCGCAACCACCGTCGCACATCCGCACTTTACGTAATCGTAAAAGAATTAACATCCGCAACTCTCACGTAGCCGCGACGTAACTCGACGGCGGCGGTGCTCTCTCGCGCGGATTATTAGCCGTTTTAATAATAATTCCATTTTAATAACCCGCTCCGCCCCCGGTCCCCGTGGCCCCAGTAATTTCGGCGGAAATGCAATTTCCTTGCGTTAGTGTCGTCCCCGCTACAACTCGTCAGCCGAAACGACGACGACGGTATTCCAGCCTCCGACGCCTGGTTTATCCCCCGGGGTAGGTATATATTTGCCATCCATCCGCCAGACAGTCCGGGAAAGCACGTAAATCGTGGCATCGTCTAATTCCAAACAATTTTCACGGTTCCTCCTCGATCATCGTAGAAACGCCGCCGCCGTCGCCGCTCCACCATGATCGTCGTTTCTGGTGCGACGCGACGCGGTGGATAAATCCGACGACGACCTACTCACTCCGTTTGCCTGGTAGCTGGCTGGGTGGTTGCTGGCTCGGAGGGGCTAGCCGCAGATGCTGCAAATCACCAGGACAAAACAGTGCACGGGCGGCTCTGTGCGGTAAAGTTCGGCGGCGCCCGCGCGAGAGAATGTGCATCACAGAAACGGAGCCGAGAGAGCTTTAATGTGCACGGAAGTGGCAGTCTGTAGTGTGCATTAACCGTACACGTTGATGTCGTTCAAGTATTATTGTTGCGCAAATATGAATTGACTCGGGGAACGAGCGACAGAGCGTTCTGTTAATCGAGATTTAAAATATTACTCGGTGAAACAGTTCATTAGACGAACAATTCGTATCAGTTTTCAGTTTCATGCCCGTTTCTATCAATATAGATTAACTTAATCTCGGTTCAACTTATTCTTCATCCTTTTCTAAATCTTGCAACTAGAAAAAATAAAGAATTAGTTGGACCGAGATTAAAATTAAACTACGTTGGTAGAAACAAGTAACGGTACGTTCCGAGTTTATCCTGCTGAACTGTTCATTGTACAATTATATGAATTATACCATTTGGGTCAATGTGATAAAAAATAAAAGTTTTCATAAAAAAAATGATCTTACATTAACAGAGAAAGGCATCGAATACTAAAGAAAAACATTTCCCTCTCTCTCTCGTATCTCCCTCTTCTCTCCCTTCCATAAAATCTTTCTCCTCAACATTATCGGTTATGATTCTTTGAATGTCACAACGACCTAAGGCACTGACGTGTTAACAATAATTTTAATTCTGATCGTTATTGCTTACATTAATTTCGAAAAACTCGACTGTAGTTTCTAAATTAGATCATCAATATGAAGGTAATTTATTTAATGTAACTTGTATACTAAATTAAATATTTAAATATAATATCTCGATGATTGTCATACAATTTAACTGTAATTAATTTATAATACGTTATCTCTATGAGATATTATATTTGCTACAATTTATAATTACTTTATTTTAATAGAAACAATCTTTCTGCGTACACACACACAATGGAACTTTCGATATTCTATATTCTCAAGATTTGACTAATATTCATTTTAATGAAGACTACGGTATGGTCTGAATACATTAACATGAGATTAAATTTGATTTCTTTTGACCTAACGAACTTTTTGTATTAAAACATTGAGAATGACCCGATCGAGGTTGAAACGTTTGAATATTATATATCTTTATATTTTTCCTTTAATATTTCTGTTTTATCATTTGCGATTAATAATTTGTTATTTTGCGTTCAATATATTTTTTATTACTATCTCTGATGTTATATTATAATTTTTGGCTCGTAGCCCTCTTATATTATATTAATTTAAAGAAAAACAGTTTTTAAAAATAAAATATATTAATATAAGAAAATATAAATAATAATAAATAAGAAATAATAATTACATTTTGGATTAAGTAGACCCGAACAAATCAGCAGGATTAACAAACTTGTGATGTCCCACAGATTCGTTATATATATGATAATAAAACGCTTAATCCCGTAATATCAATTCTCAATATCCTCAAAATATATCTTTAAAAAGCGATCTTTACAAGCGAGAGCTGATGTATTTTTTATTTTGTTAGTCGAATGCTAGTCCTTAGACGGCGCTTTGTTTCAACGCGAAAGACTCTAAATTACAAGCTTTCCCTTTAAAGCGAACGAAACGAGTTTTCCCTCTCCCCGTCTCTCTAGTTAAAAATTAACCAACATTTTCTGACTTCAAAGAATTGTCCACCGCGTTCAACAGCGATCGTTCGCGACTGCTTCAAAGCGAACCTTTCGTTCGAAACACGAGTACATTCGTCGTACATGCTTGTTACCATCGACATCACTGAATGCACGTCAATGCATACACGCCTAGGATGCAGTAGCGGAAGTGTCGCGTCGCGTCGCGTCGAGAGAGAGAGAGAGAGAGAGAAGGGAAGAAAGAGAAAGGGAACTTGCACATGCAGGGTGCGGGAGTGCGACAGTAGTCTCGATTTCGCGACGGTAACGTACGCCGTGCTGGCAAAGGCAACATTGTGACGCGAATGAGGAGGGAAGGAGATGAGCGTGAACGCGCGCGCGTGCCTATTCACCCTCGCGTTCGCGTTGCACTTTCCCTATCTCCTCTCCCATCCTCACCCTCGCGGCACTCGTTCACCGGAATACTAATTATTTGCACTGCGAAATAACGGCGTGCGACGTTGCGGGCGGCTCGACGGTACATAATTCCGCGCGTCGCGATGGCGTATAAACGCAATCTGCGGCTAATGCAACGCGCTCTTGCATCCCCCCGTTCCCTCATCCGTACGTCTCTCGTCGCTGCAGCCACGCCTAGACTGTTCTCTCGCCCTCCCTTGCCACTACGTCTGGGTTAACTTTCCGACCAGCCAGCCAGCCAGCCAGCCAGCCAGCCAGCCAGCCAGCCAGCCAGCCAGCTTTGCCTGTCTGCCAACCAGCCAGCCACCTCCAAGCACGCACTCGGGGGTGCTTATTCGTGAAACGCGATAATCAAGCGTTGAAAACGTAGTTAACCGTAGATCCACGATCCGTGTCTTCGCCGCGCTCGGCTAGATTACGGCAGATTGCCCGGGCGCGATAAATCCGAACCCCTTTCCCCGTGTCCCTTTTTCGCCGTACCACCTGCACGCCCACGGCTTTCATAACTAGGTAGCGGGAACGTTGTTTAACTCGCGGCTGGTTGCGCGTCACGAATGATCACGCCGCCCCGTTGGTTGGTCGCGCTCCGAGCCGAGCGTCGCGCCACCCTGAATTTCGCTCAAGAGTCGGATTATGAGATGTCGTCGTACGATGTGTACACATTCATTGGATTATCCCTCCACGCGCGTCTAACCTCCGCGAAATGAAAAATGACACGCATGATGCACAGCGTTCGGAGATCGCCGGGGCGAAATTGCGCGTAAGCGCGTCGGGACAAAAAAGGGAGAGACTTTTGTGTACGTGTCCAATGCATAAAACGCCACAGCTCGCGGATCGATCATTAATCGACGTCACGTAGCGACGTTTCCATCCCGTAACTGCCGATTAGGGGTACCTAATCTGCGTTGGCCATTGACCGTCGTCGATATTATCGGTATCGCCTGCCGCTCGCAGTACACAATGTTTCAGCCACTACCTCTTCACCGATCGATCGATCGATCTCAACTCGATACGGCTAACTGCTACGAGAAGCTTTTGTTGCAAAGAGGCTCTTTGGTAATCGAGCGTGGGATGTGTGAACGCCTTTCGAAGAGAAGGCGAGTGAAACAGAAAGAGGGAGGGAGAGAGGGGGAGAGAGAGAGAGAGCGCTCGTTACGTTTACCGCGACACTCTGGATGCGGCGAGAGAATAAAACTCGTGGAGAACTTCCGCGTCTCTTTTAATCTTTGCAGAGTTAATCCGTCGTCAATGCGCACGCAGGGCATCCACGCATTTTCTTCCTCACGCCTTCATGAGCGATTATCGACGAGCAATTAGGTTTCCGCGTAAATAACGTTTAGGACGAAGGATGTCAATCATGTTGTAATTACAAGACAAAACTGTACCTATTCAAGCTGTAAAAGCTCGACTTACAAAGGTAGTTCGGCAAGTGCAAAATTCCAAAATTCCGAAACTTTGCACAAGTTAATCCTGTTTATCAACTGTTAAAAATTTATATCATCGTTTCATGTTATATTTAGACACAATGTGCGCATACATTCGTTTTTTTTTTATTTAAATCAAACAACAATCGAGGATCTTACAATTTTTAATTGTTTCATATTTTTTTTTATTGATCTTTGTTTCATTTCTGAAATGTAATTAATTAATCGAAATGTAATTTAAAGCATTCACTTCGATCTTTAAGCTACAACGTAATAAAAATATCCACGTTCTCCCGCAAATTTTCGTCAACAAATAATCGCCCGCCAAGCTCATCATCCATCGAGGAATGTTTGTAAAGTCCGTGATAAGCAGCCTGTGCAGCTCTTTCTAGCTCTCAGATTCTTCTCGCCCTACAATGGTGGGTTAAGCGCGGATTTGGGAAAGATTGAGGGTGGTTAGACCTACTCCGACCGACGAATAGCTCGACCTAGACCAGTGAGAATCGATAACACTAGGAAGATGCACTGTGGAGAGGCTCTCCCCCCCTTCTCTCTTTGTTTTTCACCCTGTCTCTTCCATCTCT